>NC_143580.1:47266504-47566504 GCF_048544385.1 Mastigoproctus giganteus | reverse complement strand
TAGCGAGTAGGTCCCCTTTAGCCTTCAGAACACACTGCATTTTTCGTGCCATGAATTCAAGGAGATATTGAAAGCGTTCCGCAAAGATGCTGGTTCATGTTGACTCTTACTTGCAACAGTTGTTACAAATTGGGTAGTTGCAGATCATTACTTATGAAGAGCTCGTTCCACCTCATCCTACAAGTGCTTAATTGAATTGAGATCTGGTGACTGAAAAGGCCAACGTAGTTAGCTGAATTCACCCTTGTGTTCCTGGAACCAGTGATATTTTGTTGTAAAGAACTATTCTCAGATCGATACACTGCGCTGGATCTGAAACAATATCCAGATAACCTGTGGAATCCAAGTGTTGCTCCACTAGTATCATGGAGCCGATTATGCACCGCGGAAACACTCTGCTCGCCATTACACCAGCCTGCATTGTTGACACCTGGCAGATTGTGTACATGGACTCGTGCTGTTTTCTACATATTCTTCTTGACCCTTTCATCAACATGGAACAGCAGGAACCGGGATGCTTCAGATGAAACACTGTGTTTGCAATCCTCCACTGTCCGGCGCTGGTATTTCAGAGCCACTGTAACTGTACCATCTTGTTTTTTACTGACAAGAGTGGAACATTTTCGGCTGATCCCTGCGATAAGCCATCCTGAGACTAGATGTCTCTAAAATGCCCCTTTGGTTTCAACTGTTTGTACTGGTATTGATTGTGAGCCCTCTCTCTCTAGTAGGAGATTACTAGGTTTCATGGTTCCAGGCATATCATCTAATATACTGAATGATGAGTATTCGGTATGATTGCTCTCTTCAGTATCGGATCCTTAGTTGTATCCTCACTCCTGAAACACCAACTGGAATTAGAATACTAATACGACTGAACGAATAATCTCCAGAACGGAACCTGAGCCAGTGTCAGTTAGACCTCAACGATATCAGCGGAATATCAAGAATATTAGACCTCAAGAATATCCCAATCTTGCTTTCACCTCATGCATGTTCCCCACTTAGCTCATCTCCCTTCAGACCATCTCCATATGCTATGTATGGACTCAAGGTATAAGATCCAATTCTTATCCGAAACGTTTGCGTAAGTCAGATTTAACCATAGAAATCCTAAACTAGAGATTCATACTACATCAATCCTTTCTTGATGTATGGCTTTCTTCTCAATTGGTCGTACCTGACCAGCCATTAGACCACCCCTATTTTCTTCACCTGTACGCTACGGTCTGTAAGTCTTACATCCTTCTTATTTGTTGGGTGCATTTTTAATTAACTGTTTAACCTCACCAGTCCCTTGCTCTCCAGAGATGACACCACAATCTCCATCCAAATAAATAAATAAATACTCTAGAAACAGAACAAACAAGATTTCTTCTCCATTACTTCGCCAAATTCGTCCAAGCTCATCTTTTCCCTTAGATTTTATTCGTGCACTTGGAAAGATTAATCACAGCTTGTATTTTAATTCGCAAACTAAATTAAGATGGCTTCTCTTCTCCTTTGCTGACTTGGAGTAGTAAAACAAGGTTTCCGTAGGTGAACCTGCGGATGGGTTCATCCCAGTTCCAACACAATAATGCTCCATCCCCTACAAGCAGAAGTGCAAAAATCTGGTTTGATTGGCCTGCTCTGAATGGAGATTCAATCTAATCGAACACCTCCGAGATGAAATTGAACGTTGAACTAGGGCACGGCCAATACACCTTCCTTCTCCAGCTGAACTGGTGACTGCACTGAAGGAAGAAAGAACATAAATCCTCGGTGGAAGTCATTTTTGAGTCTTTCACACCAAGGCTGTTCAAGTGGGACGAGAGTCTCCACACTCCTCTGGAAAACTCGGGTTTTTCCATTCCCTTAAACAGGAAAATCAACCGTAGAATACAGGCAACCCTCAACAAAAGTACACTGATGCCTCATGCCCTTTTGTTTCTTTGGTGCAAAAACAGAAGTCACGAACCACCTGTGGCATGAAGTGATGGCTCACTTTTATGACGCAACCGCTTTGCGCATTTCCACATCCATCTAATAAAAACATTAGCCTTTTTTATAGCCTCTAGTTCCCGTGCAGCACTCTCAATGAGTTTATTAATTTATTTATTTGTTTTTTGTAAATGTCCTCCGGTATTTTCCCGCCATGTGTCCTTCAAAACCAATACTATACTGGTGCCTACACCTGTTCCAATTGTCTCACGGAGAGCCTATGTGTGTGTGCTGCGACAGCGTTGACTTGTCTTCTAAACGGACAAGTCTGCACCAGCCAGCTTGGTTTTGCAGATCAAATCGCCATCTGTTTATGCGCACCCTATTATCATTCTACGCTCAAAGTCTAACTCCATCTTGCATTCACAATCGAACTACTGTTTCCTGAATACCTACGAGCATAGTTATATATGTATTAATGGTAGGGCTGTACGTGCCTCGCGCATGCGTGCAGAGATATCTGCTGATCCTATAGAGCCAAAGAAGCCAAATTATATAGTTTTTTTCCCCCCGCATAATATTAAGTAGGGCAGCCGTAGCCTAGTGGTCAAGCGCGTGTGCATAAGTACACGTGCCTTGAGTGACCGGGGTTCAAGCCCGTGACTGCTGAATACGGTGCTGTTTCTTGTATTCTGTCTATCTTGTGAACTCCTCTGACTCTTTGGTCGTCCCGGAGTATAAATAGAAAATTTATTTATTTATTTTAATTTTTAACTGTTTTTCTTCAGGACTAGATGGGTCCTTTTCAATGGGGGCCCCTTCTCTGCCTAATACCACGATAATTTAAAAATATGCGATTGGATAATACCGAGGACCGAACTCAATCTAAAAAAAAATAATCCTTGTTTTCTATTTAAAATAAAATTATTTAATAGATTTTTTCCTGATGTCATGATTTATATTTAAATTTCATTCGGTGTTTCTATTTGTTATGACGTCATTCAATTGAAACGTGATTGGTCAAAAAACTCTTGATTCCGGCCAATGAAAATAAATACATCATTTTTAATGTATTTTCGATTAAAATTGAAAAAAGAACATGAAAATTTAATATTTTAAAACATTTTTGAACTGTAAAGTTTGTCGAAGATTATTTTTGTTTTCCATGCTGTTTATTAAGCTTTAAAACCGATTCAGAAACCGTTCTAACAATTGGTCGATATTCTCAGCGAATAGTTCCTTTGTGTGCGGATAGATGGCGCCACGTGGGCCATTTGGAGGCTCGCGAGAGAAAGCGGTCGTAGAAAAGTTAAATTTTTTTAATCGTTCGTTCAGACATCCACGAATCTGTTATCGTACACTCTTCTGTCACTGAAACGACTTTTATGTTAATATTAACTGCCTCGTGCATCTTTAACGCGCATCCTGTTTATCAGATGCAGTTCAAGGTGCGCTTCGCAACATCCTTTCAAGGGTGGGATTTCCGGATTACCGAACGACGTCAAACGCAATAAATCAATCACAAAAGGAGGCAAATGGCGACACGAACATTGATACGCATATACGAGTGACCTCGAACCATCACGCGAAACCTGCCCATCTTACTTGACAAGCGCACCATGTGAGCGATAAACTCAAATTACCCCAAGAAGGTCAAAATAAAGTAGGACGCAGCACTTATCGCCCACTTGGATGTCCTAAACGTCACCCTGACCAACCCTCCTTGGAAGATTTCTCTTTTTTGTACGATGGTATTGAGTTCTATAGGGAGGAACACGAGTAGAAGCAACCCACCCACCCACAGGATCCATTTATTCATTTTAAAATTTTACTTTTGATGGTAGATATTCGCAGATGGATCCACTCTTTCTTTGGAAAGCAAGAAGTGAATTTTCTCTCTCTCTCTATCCATCCTTTTTTTCTTGTTCCAATGTATCTGTCATCTTACCGCTTCAGCGGTTGTTCCTGGCTGTATTTTAGGTTGTCCAGTCCAGTGTGACAGACATGAGATGTTGCTATGACGACCGAGACTCCGCCTTTACGCCTGATTGGTCAGTGTGAAAAGGCTTAGAGCATCCCTCTCATAGTACGCGGTTCTACTGAGGAAACCAGTGTCTTGGTTTGGACGAAACAGAAATCTTTAATCTTATAGAGTTTCCCGCGTCACTGCTCTCTGTCGCCATTCGCTTACTGGACCCCACTGTCTCTTCCGTCCGCTCGGCAGGGCTCGCTTAAAGGTCATTTTAGGTCAGCGTTGCCAAACAAACTTCCAAAGGGAAAAAAAAGAAAAAGAAAAATTGTTTTCATTGAACTGCTAAGCCAAGCTTTGACTGGACTTTGGTTTATTTTTGCTGAGGCTGAATTACTATCGAATTAAACGAATGAGAGAGAGAGAGAGAGAGAGAGATATGGGGGCAGGGGCACCCCATGGGAGTTAAAGAAATAAAATTATTTCTTTTTAAAGAGTTACCAAAAACTGTTTTTGGTAATTCTTACTACAGTGGTGCTTGTAAAATAAGTTAATTAACCTTATATTAATTTTCGTGTAACAATTAAAAAGAAGAAAAGAAAATAAAACCTTTTTTTATTATAAGTGAATATTAATATCCATTTTTAACTCAATATTCAGGTTTAGAATTTTGAGGATAGATGGCGCCTCTGTGCACTTCAAGTTGAATGGTTAGTGCAATTTCAAATAGAAGCGACTGTTTTTTGGGACGTGGACAATCTGAACTTAATCGTGTTCCAGATAATTAATTAATTTTAAATATTAGTGTAATTGAACAGCAAGATTAAGGGAAAAATTGGACTGATGGAAAAATAGTAAAACTTTAGAGTCAAAAAGATTAGTTGTTTACCATCCATAATTTGAATCTTCCTCATCTTGAATCATTTGCTGTCCCATCTAGATATCAAAATATAGTTCTCTTATTTTATATCCCTACACAAATGTAATTAAAGCGTTTTAATATTAAAAAAAAATAGTTATATCTAAATAATACATTCTTTGACTCAATCTGTTCAATGTTTAAACATGTTATAACACGTTTAATCATGCTTAATTCTTGTTTAATCATGTTATAACACGATTACTGGTCTTTCACACCTACTGATTATTCTCTTAGCTTTCTGAGGGCACTTTAAACATCAGTCAACAACTTTGGACTGCCAATGTGACTTTTAATTAATTTTCAATAAAAAAAAACAAATATTTTTCGAAATATTAAAATTAATTCCAATAATTTATTGTTGATCAGGGTTCTCTGTTCTATATTTGATTGACCCTTTTCTTATTTATGCAATTCCAAGAATTACCAGTATTTGTTCTTTCATTCTGACATCTGTCCCCCTTTTCTTTAAAACAAAAATTGGCCCACTGGGTTTTAAATTTTACGTTATTCTTTAAACTGACGAGTGCTGTTTATTTTTAATGAAAGAAAATGCAACGCCGATGGTGACATTCTAAGGATAAATATTAAGACATCGATGCGTAGTGTTGGGATGGAATACAAATAAACACAGATAAGATCCTTTAAAAAAGAAAAGTTTTTTCGTTTTGGAAAATAGACTGTGTATTTTACTCCCTTTCTTTCTATCTGTCTATCTTTCAAAGCTCGTGCCAATCCAATCGACGGGAGGCCAGTGTCCACAACAAGCCGTCTCATTTCATCCTATGCTAGTCCTGTAGCTTCACTTCCACTCCAACGATCCTGCCAGAAGGGGACAGCTTAATATGGCCCGCTGACTGAGATTCTCCAGGAACGTATCGCAAAGCGGCACAGGCCTGGCGACCCGGAAAGCATATTGCACTCATGACTAGTGCAGCGTCGCCAAGGGATTATTAAGACGTCAGCGAAAAATAAGAGCTCGTGCGCCTCTAGCTTCTTTCCCTCCTCCTATTTCATCCCCCATCCTTGCATCTCCACACAGGCACAAAGATACAGCAACAGACAGAGAGAGAGGCGCTCGCAGATGCTACTTTTTTTTGTCTCCCCCACCCCCTACCCCCGTGTATCCTAAGTTTTGCCTCTTCACTCTAAAAACAGCGGCGTTTATACCATGTTGTCATGGTTACCGGATATAAATTCTACGTTGTTCGATGAGTGAAAACCTTAAGCACTGTTCACCCAACAAGAGAAAGTTTTCAGAGAAATTCTATAAGGGGTCAGAAGATAGCTGACTTTGGAGAAAGAACGGTTGGGGGGGGGTGGGAGCGTTTTTACTGGAAAGTTGAGTAGGGAAGACTTTCCTTTATGTTTCTATTCTTTGTAAGTAGGCTTCAATGGAGCTTCGTCGTCCTCTGGGTTCTTCTACAACAGACATTTGGATGTTGATCGTGGTATAATCGCAATTTTTCTACGCTCGTGTACAGATGTATTTGCCAGCTTTCGTGGCTTCCTAATTTCTCATCTCAAATGTTTTAAGATTTATTACACCCACCCACATAAACCTTGAGCAATTTTAGAGTATTCGATTAACGTGTTAATTGGGCACAACTCCCAGTTGTTTTCTTTTGGTACATCCGTGTCAGATTATGCAAAGAAAATAAAGATTCAAGAGTAGTGCTTCACATGGTCACTAGATGGAGTCAGGCGTCAAATACTTCCTTGATGTGTAATGGCAAATGGAGTTGAGCCCTTGTTGCTATAAGCTAACCCCAAACCGAAGTTTGGGAAGATTTTTCTAATTCATCGCACATGTGGTCCCTTGGCCTTGAATATGTATATGTACAGCGTACCCTTCACTGAATCAAAGAGTGGAGAAAGATGGTAAACGTTAGCGACAAAGCTCTTGGAGATTATGGGCAGTCTGTTGGACTAAGTACGTATAAACCTTAAAAGAACAGTTCAAATGACCTTCACACAAAGTGACGATATACATACATGGAACCACCCTTGTTAAAGTTGACTCCCATACCGATCTAGGTCTCTCGTGGGACGAGGTACTCGCATTCAAACAACATTTCCCAAAGACCAAAACGTCATTCTGATTTATGTGGTTTTTATTATTTGCACTAGCAAAGAGAAGTCACCTAGGCCATGAATTGATTGAATTGAACAGATACTTCTCAACAACAGTCGAAAGCAAGCTCGAGATTCTGGAGGGGCCATTAAGGCGTCAGACTGCTGTAAAATGATTGATATAATAATCTCACAGAAGAGTTTATTAGAAAAGCTACTAAGGTGAAAGGAGGAGGAGGAGGACAAGGCTCCAACTCAGGTTGGTATATATTCAATTATAATTAAGAAGGCTGCATATGAGTGTATGGGTTTGGTGGGAATGTTACTGAGGGCATTTTTAAACACCGAAAAGATCCCCTTGGACTGGAGAAGTGCTAATGTGTCTCCAGTACACAGAGGTTGTGCTAAAGAGGAGTTGGATAACTATAGGCCAGTGAGTTTAGCGTCTGTGGTTAAGGATGCGATTCATCTTAACGAAAATGGTAACTTGAATTGATTCCAGCATGGGTTCGTTAAGGGGCAGTCATATCTAACTGGTCTGGTAAATTACTATGATTTTAATCATTAAGCCGTTGGATGCTGGTCTGTGTTTCAGTAGGATAATGCCCCAATGAATATGTCCAGTGATGTTTGAGAACGGTACATGGACGCGAATGTACATAACTTGGGATGACCGACTCAGAGTTAATTTGGCCTCTATGGGGTGAGCACGAAGATGACATGATTCTAATGTCATCTTCTTGCCATAAGAAGCACAATTAGAAGCTGATCCGTCTCGACTTCCAGTATGGTTCATTTTCTGACGAGTTTGCTCTGCGTGGGAATTTTCTCAGTGCAGTAGCATTTAGAGTGGATGCTGTGATATCAAAGTAAATGGTAGTTATTCTGTTTGCGCATATGAAGGGTAATTACTTCTGCAGTTTACTGATTCCCCATTCATCTACAAGAAGTTGGACTTAACTAATTTGCATATTAAATTGAACTAAGGCTCCCTCTCCGAATTAGATGTATGTCTCTTGTTAGCAACATTCAATGTTTGTAATAGTAATAATAACAAAGGTCTGTGATGATGTTATTGAGTTAAATATTTGATCTTTATATACCAATTCCTGAATTCTAATTCCATAAATAGTATCCAATTTTTCGCTATAATTTCTTCTGCAACAATTACGATGTCTGGATCATCCCTGGCTTAGTCATTTCCCACCAGGACTGTAGTGGAGGGTATATGGTGGTCTGCGCTGAGTTAAACAGCATGTCCAATGAATTTATTGGCATGCTGTTGACCCAAAAAGATCCAGTTATCTCCACCACACGCAACTGGGCTTGATGAGGTAGTTCAAATATATGCGTGGTACATTCCTTGCTCTTTCAAATCTTAAGAAAAATTTATGGGTTTCCGATAGTATGAAGACTGTTGAAAAAGAAGCATGTATGCCTATAAGGACGCTTATAGGCATACCTAGTTTCCTATAAGGTCACTTTGGAAAGGCGTTACCTGGGCAGATTGACCAGCAGCAGTGTGATGACTAATTCCTGTCGGATGGTACAACAGGATGCTCCAGAAGTTATACAGAAAAGAACGCACTGCTACATTAACTAACTTGTTTGTATTTGCTTTTTTTTTTTTTTTTGGCCAGTGCAGCAAAACCTGTGGCTTCTTTGCACTATATGGCTATACTAATACTCATGATGTTCAGGTAGCTGTGCTCAACATCCTGAAATCTCTTTCCGTTGAGGGAAGATATTTGAGGATATAAAGGATTTCAGGATGTTGAGGACTCTCTCCTATTCAGGTACAAATTCCTTGTGAATCACCTCCTGTTTGTCGGAAACTATGAAGGGTATCATCTTGACATCCTGAACTTTTGTAAACTAAACTTTTTTGTTCCCTGATGATGATTTTGAAGTCCACTACATGCTCTGACGCTTCGTCTCTGTGTCCTACTGAAACACCCACCACTCATATCCAGTGACAATACAGTCGAGGAAATTAGGACTGTCTTGACAAGTCTGGATGAAGTCTTCCTCTGATGACATTCTTCGTTGCTTATTTCAGGCTGTGCGGGCAAACTTTCCAGACCTTGCTTTTTATCTAAATCTTCATGCAGAATTTGAAATCGCATCCATATTCATATCCAACAAATCAACCATCATTCTGAGAATCAAACAAAGATCTCTTGCGACAATTTCCCGAACTTTTACAACTCTGTCCTCATTTGGAGACATTGGCGGATTCCTCCACTTCCCTTTATTTTCAAACTCATCGAACATGACCCTGACAGCACCAGTCCATGAGCTGGACTGGTCCAGCTGAAACAGCTCCATTCCCGGAATTTACATAAAATTTTATACATGGATGTTTTAGAAATATTTGTTGAGATATCTTCAATTTCATTAAAATTTAACCAATAGAAATTCGGCAACTTTTTTTTTTTTCTTCTTATATTTCCCAAGTATATCTATAAAATTGAAAGTATATTTCATGCGTTCAGGTATTACTCGATTAAAGAAAAGTCACATCGGGCTCAACTTTTCCGTGTTTGATTTATTAATCCTTTGCGAAGGTTTTAGGTACAGTTTCTGATTCATTAGTCCACCAGCTCCTGCCTACAGAGCATCGGGTGGAAACGGACTGAATTCGAATCCGTTAATGATGCGCAGAATATTTATGGACTTTTTCAGCAATATAGTTAATCGGTCTCAAACATTGAGAAATGTAAAAATCTGGTTTCAGGAAAACCAAGCCCAACAACTCAATTGGCTGACCTAAAGTCCAGACCTGAATCTAATTAAACATTTTTGGGACCAAGTAGAACACCCGATCAGGGTGCAGTTCTTCTCTTCTACAGCCGAACTGGCGATACTGAGTTTATTTTTGCAATTTGAAGAGAAAGGAAAACGACCTCACGCGGCCAGTGTTAGTTCTGTAGAAGATGTTGAAGCTGCCCGACTTTCAATGCAACATAGTCCAAGAAAGTCAACAAGTCCTCATGAACTTCGAATATCTCGGCATCCTGTTCATTGAATGCTTCAATTGGATTTGAAAATGTTCCCGATACAAAATTTCAGTGCTGCATAAACTTTTCGAAAATGATGAGTAGAGAAGACTTCAAGAACCACACCTATGGTTCAGGGGCCATGATTATTCGGTTGGATGTGTTGCGAGATTGATTAAAATTCTAGTCGGTTTTTGTTGTTGTAGGGTTTTAGGAGCATCAGCGACTAAGGCCCTATTGCTCCGTCTGTAAATTGCATGTGATCTGTGGTCGGTTTTCTGTTTGAGGAAGGAAAAACCCATGCTGGCCTTGCTTGAGACCGACTAATTCAACCACGTTGTGAAAAAGGTCAATCAAAATTCCTCACTTCATCGATGGCACTCGAACTCAGGTCTTTTCCAATCGGTGTGGGGAGGACGGCGATTCTACAAACTCTGATAGGCACATGTGTCATTACAAACTTTGGTGTATACGTTGGGAAACGCGTTCCTCAAAATGGAGGTCACGTTGAACATGTGGTAAAATAACATTTCCCAAAAATCAGAGTTTAAATTTTTAACATCTGTAACCATTAATGAATAAATGAATAAATAAGTATATTAAGAAACATTTAAAACATGTCAGAATTTCATGTACCATCCTTGGCTGAGACATAGCAGTATGAATCTCGTCATCCTGCATGCGTATCAGAAATACATTTGTGCTTGTGTGTACATTACTTGTCATCGAATTGCCTCAGAAAGAGTGGTCGCATTTACCTGAACATTTGTGTGCATAACTGTGACATATATGAACTCAAAGAACTAACATTTCAACCTGATTGGAGCAGTAGAACGTAGTAGTAGTAGTGGCAAGTGTATTAGCTTATGCAGCATCAGCCAAAAAAAAAAAAAAAATCACACCATTCCCTCCAAATGCCTGTCCAATTCCTCTTTAAATTTATTTAACCTATCAACTTCCACAACGACAGATGGAAGTTTGTTCCAGCAATTAACCACCCGCTGGCTAAAGGCAAATTTCCGCACATCTATTCTACATCTGTCTTTTCTTAATTTAAACTTATGTCCCCTTAGGTCCGTAATCTGAACAAGCGGAAGAACCCCATCAGAATTCAGCGTGCTCAACCCATTCAAGGCCTTATAGACCTCAATCAGATCACCGCGCAGGTGCCTAGTCTCCAGCCACTGCAATTTGCAGAACTTAAGCCTCTCTTGATAAGAGGATCCCTTCATTCCCCTCACCAATCTTGTTGCCCTTCTCTGTACACGCTCAAGTAAATCTACATCCTTCCTAAAATGAGGCCTCCAGACCTGTACGCAGTACTCAAGGTGGGGCCTGACCATTGCCTTATACAGAGGGATAATCACTTCCTTTTCCCTGTTAGCAAAATTCCTATATATCATTGACAAAACCCCATGACCTGCCCTGGCAGCCTGTCTGCATTGCTCAGAAAACTTCATATCTGACTGCACAATTACTCCCAGGTCTTTTTCATTTTCTACCACCTTAAGTGTAGTAGCACAAAGTTGGTACGTTTCTCTGGGGTTACTTCTACCCATATGCAGTACTTTGCATTTGTCAAGGTTAAACTTCAGTTGCCACTTCTTAGCCCATCTGTTCAACCTTTCCAGATCCTGTTGCAGCAGCATAGCGTCAGTAGTGTCCTTAACAACCCTGCCAACCTTTGTATCATCTGCAAACTTCGACATTAAGCCTGATATACCTTCATCAATATCATTGATAAATATACAAAACAACAGAGGACCCAACACCAAACCCTGTGGGACTCCACTAATAACATTAGTCCACGAAGAGCAGCACCCATTGATTACCACTCTCTGTCTTCTCCCACTTAACCATCCTTTTATCCATTGTAGCAACTTACCCTTAATACCATTCTGCTGCAATTTGTACAATAGTCTTCCATGCGCAACAGTGTCAAAAGCTTTCCTGAAATCCAAATATATGATATCAAAATTATTTTTTGCATCCAGTTCCTCCTTTGTAACCACATCATAATAACAATCAAATTGGCCAGTCAAGACTTCCCCTTAGCAAACCCAGGCTCTGTCTGAATTATTGCTGCAGTCTTGTCTAGATGATCCTGCAATGCATCTTTAACCAGTGACTCCATTATTTTACCCGGAACAGAAGTTAAACTCACAGGTCTATAATTACTTGTGTCACCGTTAGATCTCCCTTTGTGAATTGGGGATACATTTGCACATCTCCAGTCCATGGGAACCTCCCCTGAGTCCAAGGATTCTCTCATAATTATGGCTAAGGGTTTGCTTATTGCTTTGCCGCCTCCTTTAATATAACTGGATAGATCCCATCCACCCCAGATGCTTTTCTTATGTTTAACTTCAACAATTTCTCCTCCAGTTTGCTCTCAGTTATTACAAATTCATTAAGCACCCTGTTACAATTTGATAACCTTGTGGCATTTTCAAACCTTAATAATTCCTCACGTGTGACTGTAGATGCAAAATACTCATTCAGTTTGTTTGCTATCTGAGAAGGATCATCAACAGTCGAACCATCGATGTCAAGTGGACCAATCAGATTCATCCCCTTCCTTTTAGAGTTTATATAAGTAAAGAAATCCTTGCTGTTTTTCTTAGCATCTTTTGCCAAAGATTTCTCGTAATCTGCCTTCGCCTGCCTAACCTCCTTTGTGACCTGATTACAGACTATCTTATATCTGCAGCTCTTATATCTTACGTCCAATAATTTGTGTCTGTTACCGCCCTGTCTTAAAAATCTGAAGGTACTATGAACAGTTGTGTAACCATTACCACGCAAACAAAACGCTGTGTGAATATCCGTCTAAGAGTGTCCAATACTTTAAGCACACATAAAGCGACGTTATATACAGCTGACAGACTTTGAAAGGGATCATTGGACTATTAGACACAAGACGATCAACACGGCAACTTTGTTTCGTGTGGGTCCTGATGCCCGAATCGTTGGAAGCTGTTGGAAGAAATGAACCTATAAGGTACTCGGACACATTTCCAGGATTCTGGTTCATGAGAACAACCTCAGATCTGCAGAATTGACTGAGCCACCGAAAGAAAAATACAGAGGTATTTGATTGAAAATAAAGTCACATATCAAATCAAGTCAGCTGTGCAAAAACGCACTTATGCTTCCTCTGCCCAAAACTATCATGTAGCACATCCATCGCAGAATGGGCACGATCTGTACTCTCGACACTCAACCTACTTCCAAACCTGCTTTAGTTGACGAAGCAAATAATACCCCTATAACATCCACCCCTAAAATTACCAAGTGATCAAATGCCAAAGAGATCACTTAGGCAAAATGCCATTGAATTGTCATAATGAAATTCAAGGAGCATGGACACTGAAGATACAACTACACAAGACGAAACAGGACTTCTTCTTCATGCAGAAGATGATCAGATGTTCACCTATTCGAACCGATGATGTAGAAGAGAGTACGGATTCTGGACGTCCTATTTTTCCCAAAAAGGATAAAACCAAATATGATGGTTAACAATAAACCACTGACAAGAGGCAGACAGACTCATCTTTCATCTTCAAAACCAAATAATGGCGCATATTGTGCAATGGAATTGCAGAAGTATACGCAGCAATTACGATGACATCTACGATTTAATCTTCTGATATAATCCTGTAGCCTTTTGTTCGCAAGAGACTAATCAAATTCCTCAAGTAACTTCATCAATTAAAATTTTCACAATGTACAGAAAAAGATAAATTCTTCAAATTCCACACAGAGGCGTTGCGATTTCAGTTGGCTGTAAAATACCTTCTAGAATCATTCAGATTCACCCCACTTAGAAGCTGTTGCAGTACGTGTAGTAGTTGGATCAACGCTCTAGTCTCGTTGTACCTTCCACCTAATACAGCGTGTATCAAAGTGTGGTACGCGTACTGCCGAGGTACACGAAAGGATTTTTATTTTATTTTACCATAGCTTCCTTTAGCTGCAGAAAACAATTCAGTAAAATGTAGTAGAGTGGGTTCAACTTATAGGCATCATTGGTTAATTGCATCAGCAGCTTTATGGAATCAAAACTTAACTTGAACCCTTTTGGTACCTTAATTTAAGACTGGTCTGGTTCGAATCCACTATATATATTAAATGAATACCATATTCATTACCTTCGCTCGAGAAGGGGTACGCTGGAAGGACTGAACTCCATAAGGGGTACGCGATTATGTAAGTTTGAGAAACAATGACCTAATAATATCTATCCTTGGAGATTCAACGGACATCAGCCACTATGGATCATAGAGAACATTTGATAGAGAAGCTACTAGACCAGATGAATCTAACAATACTAAACACTGGTCATAACATTTATACTCGCCTTTCCATGGAATATATGTCAGCAACTGACTTATCTATTCCTCCATATTGTTTCCCAGGATAGATTGGAGAGTTTAAACGATCTGTACAGTAGTGATCATTTCCCAATTATATGCGAAATTGAAACACTACAAACCCCGTCCCCTGATCATCGGGGCACGGGGTTTGTATGGAAATTCCCAAAGCAGATTGGGAAACGTATTCAGCCTACATTCTTTTGATGGCCAATTATTAGACTACAGCCCATTGATGACGTTACTGAGTACATTAGCGAGAAAATACTGACCGCAGCTTCTGAAGCTGTGGCTTCTGCCTCCAAAAAGCTTTAAAACCCAAAAACAAAGACACAACCTTGAACGCTGGTGGAAAGAAGTTCGTACCAAGCCAAAACGAGAAAAAATAGAGCCTGGAACCTGTTCTATAAGTTTCCAACCGCCAACAGTATAATTCTATACAAAAGTCTTAAAGCAAACGCACGAAAAATTATAAGAAAGCCAAAAAATAAAGATCAATGGATACTGTTCGCCTCCACTATCATAAAGGATACTAGTAGTAGAATTATCTGGAAAAAATTCGACAACTAAATAATAAACATCTACAGATTTCTGCTCAAATCTTAACCAAAGATGGAGAGTAAATAGCTAACTAACTTCTTTGCAGAGATTTTCTCTCAAACGTCTGCCACTTCTACAAATCAAAGTTTTATCAGAAAGATACAAGATAAACTTCCATACTACCCAATCGTTTGCCTACAATCAACCATTTAATCTATCTGAATTCTAAACAGCATTAAATAGATCACCCACCAGCGCAGTTTGACCTGATGGAATCTTTTATGTAATACTGAAACATCTAAACAGTGCAGCTTTGAATTTACCATTAACATTCTATGACCAGATTTTTCTTGAAGGTACCCATCCTTCTTCCTGGCATCACTCCGATCCCAGGAAGAAAGATGGGATGGAAGAAGGAAGGAAGGCAGGCTCACAAAATTACCGGCCTCATCAGCCGCCTAAGTAATACTCTAGAAAGAATGATACACAGTGGTCTTCTTGAAACTAAAACAATGATGAACAATAATCAGTTTTGATTCTGCAGAGACTAAAATCAGTAATGGCTACAACAAAAATGAACATCTTGCAATGGTAAGTCTTGATATTGAAAGGCTTTTGACGCTACATGGAGGTATGGAATATTGAAAGAATTTTACCCTCTAGGATTGCGAGGACACTTACCAAAATTCATTCAAAATTTTCTTCAACATAGAACGTTTCAAGTCCGTTATCAAACTACTTTCTTGGCTTAATGCTCGGGAACACTTCTGGAGACAGTGGTATTCCAGGCTGCATCAGGGACAGGCATGCTGGGCCATTAATTGGAATCATGGAATGGGGGCGTCAGTTGCAATAGCCGTTCACTTCTGGTCGGCAGGTCCTCTCAGTCCTCTACCACTGTCATTCAGTTCAGTACAAATGCAAGATGCATGGTTCAGTGTTCGTCAAGATTGCATTTGCCATCTTCTCGATTCCCTACTGTGCCCTCTGCCGCTGCCACTTATACCAGTGTTGATGGAGACTGTACTTCATATTGATGCGCATTGAGTTGTGTCAAGTGAATACTGATGAAATGATACACAAACTGAATAATTTCTTGTTCTCATTTGTTTTCTATCACTCCACTTATTTTGAGTTCAGACATGCATACCTTTTAGTTGGGGAAGCTTCAGTGACAAGTATTGTATATGAAAATTGTTTCGTTTGTGCGGTCATTGCTACACATAAGAAATTCGGATGGATCCCGAATTTTCAACATATTCGTCTTAATCCCTGGAATGTTCGACCAAATTAATTTGGTATTCGCTTTTGATTGAAACTTAACACTCTTTTGAACCTCGCAATTTATCCAAAAGTAATGAATGGGTTTTAAATTGAGCCATTAATATAGGATCAGTGTGATTCGAAGAATTAGCTTGTGTATTTTGTTGTGGTCTGTAAGTTCTCAATCTTTTGTCACTTGAGTTACTCATAGGATTCAACTTTATTTATTATTTTTTTTTATGGCGAGAACATTATAGAGACTAATTACATTGAATGGGAACATCTTGGACCATACTTTGTTGACAGTAGTCTGGATTGGAAATCTCGTTCGACTTTGTTGTCGGCCCCTGAAGTTTGAGATTCTAATGATATTTGAAATCGTTGGGGCGTCTATGTTTCCTATGATAGGTTTGTTGGCAAGTGGATATTTGCAGTGTAATCTGTATTTTCCATGGGGTTCGACCGAGGTTACAATGAAGAACCAGTCTTGAGATAGTAAAGGGTCATCCAGTTAGTCGGTTTACCCACCTCGGGACCCAACATTCGCGCCCATAGTATCTGCTGAGCTGTGTTTGTGGAGCTGAGGACCAAATAACAGAGCATAGAGTGAGATCTGAAAGCGATATCTTTGGAGGTACTGTATCATTAATGTTCGTCTTCGTGCTAACAAAGTTCCATCCAAAAGGCAGGCCTTCGTCTCACATAAGGTCTGCGTGGGAGGAAACTTTCGAATAGGGATGTCTCCTATTCGGATATTGGTGTTATTATTATTTCTCTCTCTCTCTCTCTCTTTTAGTTACTACCGATTGGGATGGTATGATTGAGTTAAGCTCAAGACTAGTTGAGATTAAATAAATAAGTAACTTTAGAAAAATCTGTATTCAGCGATTTACTCTATTCTGTAAGTAGGGAATCTGTTAAGTATCATTTAGAAATTATAAAGAATTTAATGTTGTCTGCTTAAGAAACAAAGTCTGAAGATGGTCCAAGAAAGCTTTCAACAGTGCCGCAAATAAGGTCGCTGATTCCCACCCTGGAGTACCCATCTATTAACTTTACGATGCCTAAAGATTTTTGAGGGTAAACAAGAGGTGCTTGGGCTTGATGATCGCCAGTGACTCCAGTAGGTTCCAGTCTGTGTTCAAATATCTTCTGAAAATATGTAGTAGCGCAAGTAATGTTAACCTATCAAAAGCTGCTTTATGTCCAAGAAGAGGATGTCGAGCTGTATTGTTCCATTGAGTACATGCTGAATTCCTAGTAAGGTGTCGGAATTCCTATCAAGCTGCTGGTCATGATCTACTTTTGACTACTGTGTGCAATTGGTGGGGGCCTATTCTGGAAGTAGTGATGAGTATAATCGGATTCTTTTACCATTTCAAATATTTTTTAAGAGGGTGTAGAATTTGGTTATTGGTCTGAAGTCCTTGGACTATATTTGGCTCTTCGGTTTGGGAACTGGTCTCACGTGTAGTTACATATTCTTAACATGGTTGCCTCGTCCGGTAGAGGGTTAAACAGATGCAAGAGAGGGTGAAGGATGAACTTGCAGCATACCTTTTATCAAAAATTGTGAAAAACCTTCTGGCCTTATTCCCTTCAAGACCAAACAGAAAACCCCCTTTACTTTCCGCATTTACAATCAAAGAAGGGTGACCTGTTGAACCAGATTCTCCTCAGGCTGAATAACGTACATTAAGCTCTCGGCCAATTGAGAAACGCCGATGGACCCTGACAGTATCCAACGCATATCTTTTGGAAGAAAAATACTCATCTTGTTACTGAGTAAAGGAGTTTTCCCCAATCTTTAAGGATCCAAGAATCAAATCAGTAATTACAGATCTGTGTCTCCCACGAAAACAGCGTTAGAAAGATTTTCTGAAATCATCATTCATCGACGATTCCCCAACTATTTCAAGCATTTCATTGCTGAATTAGTTTCACCACCATCGCCACTATTTTCAGTTGTCGATCAGTTTCGATGCGGCTTCACTGAAATCAGATGATGTATCGTCCTGTGGTACAAGAGATGCAGCTACATCATGATCCTCAGCTCGGGGATAAGTGTCAATAAAGAAGCGCTGCACCAGGAGTCAAGCTCGTAATGATGCGCCAATTCCGACATCACAAACTCTTTTGATCATGTTCCCTTGGTATCCCAATACAAAAGTTGCAAATCCAGTCAAGCGGGTTCGGACGCAAAGGTTATGCTACTGCACTCCGTACCAACACCACATCTCCTTCTTTAGCCGAAATTCCAAAACAAACTGGGGGTGTCATGTACTACATGGCATATATTGAATGGGTTGACCAGATGAAGGATTTCAGTATAATTTTCTTCCAAACTGCTGAATTGAGAGTAACTTATTTTACATCATTGGTCAGATCCGTTAGTTTCATCAAGGAACACAAGGGGAACTCTTACTAATTTAAGGATTATAGATATCCAATTCAGTTGCTTAAAGCTCTTGTCCTGCCTTGTGTTGACTTTGGGTCTACTGTATGGAACCCCAAGAATAAAATGATCTTTCACAGGATCAGAACCATCCAACACGATCATACAATATTGCTTCTGGAAGCCCTGTAATTTATCGTTCGTACTATTACGAATCTTTCTCTGTGTGTATCACGGCTTAAAACATCTAGTTTCCTGGAGAGTTCAAGCAGACTTCAGGATAAGGTACTGTGTGAAGGAAACACGTGGTTGGTTTGTTGCTAACACAATTTTGAAACAAGGCTTAGAAATGTATGGTACTAGTAGAAGAATAATTGCATGTCCCATCTACTAGGAGAATAACCCTCATGTAGGGTAAATGTTTCTGGCATAACTTTGCAATGATCAGTCCAAAAAAAAAGGACCACGCGACTTCTTTTTAGCTTCACAGGCAGTAACTACGTCATTGAGCAGTCACTTTTATTTGCCACTCCTCAATAGACACATTCAACTGGCGAATTGTTGTGGCCCATCTTTCTTTTTTCTGTTAATTTTTGTTTTTATATTCCCTCTATTCATTTAACCGACTCCCCCAATCCGAGTTCATTATTATTATTCTTTCCCATTGACTCGCAATTCCAGTTGTGTTCCAAAATAATAAATGACATCTCAATGATATACCTGGACGACGTCACATCCAGAGATATCATTGAGATAATCGAAATTACCTAAAAGCACGATGTTGGGGATATTTGGTGAAATAAGAACACTCCCCTAAGTGAAAGGGGGAGATTCATTATCAAGGTCTGGTGTTTCAATTAGACGCTGATTATTAGTTCTGAGAAGATTCACGGTAAATTTAACATAAACACTTAAGGTACCTTGATGTACTGCTTCCAGTGGAATCGATACATCCATCCTCCACGTACAACTTCTTCAGCCAATGTGTATCGCGATACGGACTTTGTACAACCGGAAGAATGAAGAGAGGACCTCATCCCTGCCAAAGCCATTACGGATAAACAAGAGCAGTGACGAGTTAAAAATTAGAAATTGTGGGTGGCCTGGCAATTTCCTCGCTCATTAATGGGAGACCCCATGAATACTGGAGTATCTAGAAGTATGCAAGGGGTGACTACAGGAACGTGAATGCGGCTTCTCTAGCGTACTAACAAGGGAGTTCACAGTTCAACCAACGATGGAGCCTGAATTGCTTTTCCCCTATAATAACTAAGCGGTCATTTTTCATCTTCTCCTCTTTCCCCTCTGCTGCTCCCCCTCCCAGTCTTCCCACCTCAGTACGTCTCTCTCTTTCCGCGCCAGCATCCGTTTGTGGAGGCTCTCTCTCTCTCTCTCTGAGCGCGCGCGCTCCAACATACCCGCGATCCGAATATGAGAGCCATTTATTATTCATGCTACGCAGATTCGGGAAGGCCTGTTGTCAGCTCCAACCTTGATATATGATTTGCATGCTCACGACCTAAGCCTATGTGCTGATGAGCTATAACGGAGACTACGGACCGTACAGTCCTAATCCACCCCCCCTTTTGCCGCTCCTCCTTCCCCCCTCTCTCTGCTTTCCGCCCCAAGCTCGTCATCCCCCCCAACCTTTTCTGTCCCTCCCCCCCGTCGGTCGTCACCGTCTCCGACCGACGGTGTCGTCGTTCTGCTGTGTTCGGCGGAAATTCCTCTCCCTGCTAGCCGGGATACTGTCAGGAGCGATGTGGTGTATCGATCCCCTCATCCCTCATGGAGACATGGCTAAATGAGCTTTTACAAGGGATTCGCCGTAATTCTGCGGTGGAACTAAATATTGCACTTATATTTGTCAAAGTTCCTCATCAGCAAACCTCCCCACCCCCCTCTCTCGCTCTCTCTCTCTCTCTCTGATGTTTGGTATTTCTTTCCCTCTCCTCCTCTTTCTCCATTTTGGCATGCGAAGTCGGTGATTTTCTTCTGTCGATGGAAGTAGACGTAGTTCCTAATCGGTCTTTTTTTGATTTCTTCTTTCTGTGCGAATAAACTGATGAAGAATGGTCTGTTTGTCCTTCTGTCAATCCATAGGATGGTTTAGTGAACATAGCTGTCACATTGCATTCGCGAGTAAAATGGTTTAAAAGATGCAAGCGTTGCTGTATTGTGCTTGAATGCCAGTTCAGGAGACATCCATCTATATTTTGAATCTTAACGTATTCTGATGAATATTACTGAACGTGTTTTTAAAGTAGTTTTTTGTTATTGGGTATAAACTAATGACGATTTTTAATTAATTGGAGTCCATCCATCAGTAATCTAAACTGGTCTTCAAGGTCTGCTCAGCTGGAACCTGCTAAAATGCATACTCGATGGTTTTGATCTTCTTAAACCTCTTATGAGTTAAGAAATGCAAAGGGAGTTTGATTAGCGTTCTGTCAAATCTGTTTTTAAACTTCATGAACTCTAGGTCCAGTCTAGTCTGATCGAGTTGGAATTATCATAAGAATCTTTCCTTTTACTTTCTCGCTACTGGAATTTGGAAATATATACAAGTTGTAACGTGTTTAGGAATTATGGGTTATTGGCAGGCGTGGTCCATGTTCCTTCAAAATCTTATTTTGTTATGCTCTTCAAAGCCTCCCTCTAAAACGTATCCCTTGGACTCCACGAAACGTGGTTAAGTATGCGAGGGCATAATCAGAAGTTGTTGTAAAGAACCCTTTAAAGATGGCCTTCTTGATTCGAGATGGTCTTCTTGATTATTTCCAACAATTTTACAATCTCTGGCCTAAATGGATTGCTGCTTTGGCTGCCTGCGTGGTATTCTCCAATTTAATTTTAATCTAATGTTTTATTTGTAATTCTTGATTAAATATGTTGTCTTTCGTGAGAGTACAGCCATTTGTTTCTCGTTTGAAGAGGATTGGGTTCGAATCCAAGATTGGAGATATTCTTCATGGTCTGCTCAATCAGGACTGTAGTTAGTTGATGTCAGGCTTAGGATTAGGGTCTCCGTGAGCTAATCAGCCTTTTTTTTTTTCTTTAAGCTCAGATTCTATATTTTCAGATGCGTCCACATAAAGAATATTAATGAAAGAAAGAAAAGAAAATAGAGTGAAAATAAAGAGGGAAAAAAATAATGTATAAATTGAAAGAGAAATCGAAAAGAAATTGGAAATTTGAAAAGAGATCAGCCGGATATAGCCATGGCCTTGCATTTCTTAACTCAAAAGAGGTTTAAGATGATCTTACCCATCGAGTATGCATTTTAGCAGGTTCCAGCAGACCTTGAAGACCAGTTTAGATTACTGGTGGATGGACCCTAATTAATTTATACCCAATAAAAAAACTACTTTAAGCCATGGCTTAGGGCCTCACTATCAGAAGGGACCTCACCATTTCTTTTTGTGAATAAAAATCTATAATTACATATTTTGGAAGCCCTTCACATGCCATTCTTTTGAGGTCCTTATAGCGTCTAAATCCGGTCCTGAGACCAGTATCTGTTATATACACTAACAAAATGAAAAAGCGAGAGTGTAAATTCTGAATAAATGCTACTTATAGATGTATAGACAGAAGAATGAATTTGTTTTACGATTTTTAAACACAAGAGATAAAGAGGGGGGAAAAGAAAGCAAATGTATGTGGATTTTCATCCCAGAAACAACAGCACGTTTTGTATCGAGATATTCTCAAACCATAGCATAAACTTCGATCTTCTATATAGAAGAATAAATGATAGAAATAACATCAAAAGAAACGATAGAAATAATATCAAAATAAATATATATCTGGAGTAAAAATTGTTTGTATCAAAATTATTTTCATTCAGTTTTAATGTCAAAAGCGTAACCTTTTGATAAGCAAAGTTTAATAACATTTTGAGTTGACAGTAGTCGTTGGACCCTCACCATTCTTGGTGGAAGAAACAGAAAGTGTCGTTCTCCGTATAATGGGGATAGCACTTGAGCAAGATCCGGTTTGATACTCCCAGAGAGAGAGATAAATAAATAAATTGATAGTTGAGACTAGATCTGAACGAATCCTTTGAACATAGAGGTGCAAATAACGCGGAAGTCTGTTTTCTCATTCGAAATGAAGGTAGGGGGGGGAGAGGTAGAGGATGTGTACGAAGTATTACAACATTTCGTCCCTACTATAAAGCTGTCAGGAGATCCGTCTTTGCCAGATTTATTTTCTCTATAAAATCCACACTAGCATAACCAAATGCCGGCAGGCGGCGAAGCATGTCACGACACAGTTTTGGAATGCACACCGACTACCCCATGAGTCACTAAAAATAGGTTTCGTACCTAGTGCTAAAGAACAGGGGGGGAAGAAGAGTAGACGTGTTCACATCTAGTAAGAAAGCCACAGCGGCCTCTAGTGACTACCGTTTCTGTTGATTTTTTTCCCCCTATCCTTGTGCCATGTTTGGTGACTCTTTTTCTCGGTATTGCAAACCACGTGATTCATTGCTTTGTAGCATGTGACGGAAGGATTTTGAACACGTGTTGGTGAGGCAACATCAAACTGCGTAATGTCATCAAGGGCACACATCAATAGATAATGAAAAGATACTATGGAACTGTTTCTTTCTTTTGTGTGTGTTTTATGTTTTGCTAAATTTGCTAAATGTTATATATATAAGGGCTCCTCCTTGCTTAAACTGAGCATGCGCCACAGTCTAATAAAAAAAAAAAAAAAAAACTGTGCTATATTTTTCTAAAGATAAGCATGGTAATACTCGTCAGCTCAGGATCGCTTTATAAAACACACACACACACACACGATCTGCTGAATTTATACACATCGAGTCTTAGTGATGAAAAGAAACCCGAAATATTTCTATGATGTTTGTAAAGCTCTCTCTCTCTCCTTCTCTCTCTCGCTCGCTATAGAAGTCGGTTCCCGTTGCTAGGGAGAATAGCTCGTGAGAGAGAAGTCAATTAGAGCGAAGAGTGGCAGCAGCTATTCCTTTCAGAAACGCTCGAGGGAGTGGAAATGAGGGGAATGTGTGGGGGGGGCGACGACATAGGTCTGATAATGGCAGACGGATTTGGTTGCTATTGTCTTCGTGTAGGGTGCATTTTTATCCCTCCCGACTGGGTGCATGACTACTGTGTGTGTGTGTGTGTGTGCGTGTGCGCGCGTGCTTGTTACCATTTTGGACGAATCACCACTTTTGACCACCATTCCCTTCACAATGTAGCGGACAACAATATTGCTGAGAGAGATTGGAGATGAAAAGAAAAAGGGGGAGGTCAAAGAGATGCTGGAAGAGCATTTCATGGAAAGGACTATTGTCCTCCATTTATGGAAGGATGCGGATGTTGAGGATGAACAGCTTTCATTTGCACCGGGCATCAAAAGAAGGGTAGCTCATTGTTCGCACCTCTTATATATAAAAGCTCGCATCGCAACTGCGCCATTCCCTTGTGCCGGTCCTAAAAGGTAGCGACGCGGACTCGAGTCATTGGAAAGGGGGCGTTCGTTTTGCGGAGCAATGCAAGGGATCGCAGTGGCGAGGATTTTTCGTATCTGGATGTGCTTTCGTATTCGTGTTGTCCGGCATGTTTTATCGTTTTTATCGTTCGAAGGGCCGGGCGGCCCTTCGACTCTCGCCGCCACCGCCCGCCATGTTTGTCGATTTGCGAAGTCGATTCCAAGTGCGTTCGCCTTAACGTGTTGCGGCTGCTGAGAGGAGGGTGCCGTGTGCAACGACCCAGTAGACGCCAGGCTTCTAGTTTGCGGAGGGTGTTGTTATGCCACATTTATGTGTTGCCGTGTCCAATGAGAAGACGGGATTGTTTCGGAGATATTAGGATTATGCGCGGACTATACTCGCCGTCAACGGCACTTTTAGGGTCGTTGATGGTGACTTCCACGAAGAGGAATATGCAAGATTTCCTTTATTGTTGACTTGTGTTGCTTTTTGACCCCTGTCTCGAAAATTATGGCCTCAAATATCTTTAATTCGTTCTGCGAAATAATTCATTAAATTTATAATGTGCTCAATGGATCTCCTTCTTGGTAACTCTTTAGATTGTGCTTAGAACTCCTTAAGATGTTCATAATTGGGCTTTCAGTCGATTTAGATAAGAAATATTTAATAAGACACCTTATAGTGACTGTTAAAGATAAACGATTAAAATTTAAATACGTTCTGTGACACGCATACTTTTTTGTTACTGTTATTAATGAAATATTGGTGGTTTCCTATTCATGTCTAGGTGAGAATAGAAATAAATGAAGATGTGTGATGGGTTTGGCTAGAACCAAGTAATTTGAGTTGGAGGAATGCATCGGTTATTGTTTGTAATCGTCATTAATAACATCGATAATGTTAAATTACATAAATCAAATTAAGGATTGGAAACCCTGATTTGCCTTATAATAATATTGTCCGATTCACTTCTATAATATTCATTATTAGTATATATATATATATCCTAAAGTTTGTTTAATAAAATCATCACATCAAATACAGTACCTGTACTTGAGTTTTATATTTCCCAGCAGAAGATATACTGTAGCTGTGAGGTCCCACTCCAAAGGGGGCGGTCTCCTTTGGAAGATTCAGTGTTGTTTTTATTGCTTTTAACTCCATGTTATTTTTAATTTTATCTATTTATCATTTTTTATCGTTTTTCATTCCATAGTTTTGTCAGTGTGTTCTGTTTTTATATTAAATATTATTGAGACAAATTCCTCAAGTTCTGCAATCAGTCATTGGAGAAAATGTCATTCTTTAAGTAATTAATCCAAGCTCTTTTTATTGGAAGAAGCGCAGCAACTTACTACGCACGCGCGCACACTAGGCCTATAAATAACTACAGTACAGACACGATAAAAACCCCTTTATAAAACTTGAGTGAGTGAAGGAAATTCTGATGTTATTCGATCAATCATTTGAAAGCGTTATAATTGCGCGGGCTTCGAGGTTATTTCAAAGAGAGAACACGCAGTGTCAGTATTCTTCATTTCATGGTCAGTTGGATCTTATGGACCTATCGAAGTTTGTTGAATCGTCTCGGCCATTGTCTTTGTCCACGTTAAATCTTTTTGACTTTTCAAAGAAAGTCCTTTCGCTAATCTGTGCGCTGGACGTGTTTTGTTTGGTTTCTTTTGGCCTCGTTTAAAATTATGAAATCTGTGCCCACAACTTTCCTTTCTAATCCAGCATGCAACAGTAGGCATTTGGTTTGGGTCTTCTTTTTATTAGAATGGTAACATAAGTGTTTGAAGATTTGGCTCGATTGATTGTTTGTGTCGTTAAACTCTCATCAAACAAAAAGGATGTTATTGGCTGAAGCTGCAAAGTGAGGTGGCAGAACCTTAGGCATTTCAAGAATAGTAGTTTCAAAATTATCTCAACAACATCAAAACTCAAGAGAGGCGTCTAGAAGGCAAGATAAAGATTTTCAACAACCCCAACGATCGCTATCTGTCCCTAACAGAGAGACATCATACGAATGTGACAGCTAGGCGTCGTGATCAAACTCTCTCTCCCTTTACTGATGAGTCCAGATTCAGTGTTCAAACTGATACGCGACTTTTATTCCCATCTCTCCAGATGAGAACACGCTCCTATCTCTCTACCATCAGGGGAAATGATGGGAGAGAGATAGGAGCAAAGACAAAGGACAAGATACTTGTGTTTTTGGAGGTGCCATATAGTTTCAGTTCATTTTCATGGACGATTTTTCAAAAACCATATAACAACACTGAGGTCTAGATGCAGGCATCCAAGTTGCACCTTTATGTCCAAGCCCTCTGTGTTATATCTTGAAAATGGAGTCCAATGAGGTTCCGAATCATTGATTGCTATGTGCTTGAGTTACTTAGTTTGAGGAATTAATTTTAAGTATAATTTACCTCATTTTGTGTGTTCATTTACACATTAAGATATTATTGGAACTCTTCCTCAGCCCTCTCTGATTGTCTTGTACTCTCTGAAGAGTGTCTGAAGAATCCTGTCGTTTTACTTCATGATGTGATTCATGATAGAGGGTAATTTTGCAAGAACACCAATAACACCTGCAAATCCGATTTTATTTAATAATTATTTGTGTTTCAACTGCAACAGTAAAGTCTTCGTGCCTGGAATATTTTCAAAAGACATCTTTTCAATATAAAGACGTGACCTATAATATTTTCTTGTGATTGGGAATTGGTCTGGAGAGAACTTATTGATATTGAGCATCTGTGGGATGATGGCATGTTCTTCAGCACAGTTCTCTCTGCCCAAGTCACTCCAGGAATTGAGAACAGTTTTGTTACTCGATTGGTCCAATATTCTCGTGCCCAATTGGTCCAAAGCTCAGCACTGTTCACAAACTTCCGTACACAGCGTCAGGGCAGTGCTTCTGGCTAACGTGCTGTCCAAGATATTAACACATAAGTCCTAATAACGTGTCCAATCAATGCATCGGACGGGTAGGAAGCCGATTGAGTTGGCACGAGAGGTGCTGGGATTATTAATTAATCTAATTTCTCTTTAGAATTGAGTCGAGCAATTTCGAGATTTTGGACCCACCACTCCAGATGTAGAAGCAAAATCTTCTATTGGGCCTATCTCGGATTTGTACACAATTGTTTTAAAGTGATGTTGAAAAATATTCCAGAGATCAGGGACTAGTGGGTACAACGCACCCAGGACTCCGATTGAAAATGGCCGAAATCCAGTTAAAAGGGTTTCTCAATTCCAACTAAGAAAACTGGGTGTCCTTAACATTAATTCCAGCATCCGGGTTCACTGAGATGAAGGCCCAGTCCCGCTGGAGCTCGTAACTAATGGTTTGTATTCTACAAGTTCAATTATCTTTTAGCCTAAAGTTCGTTAAATGAAAAAGGTAGTGCTGCATGTCATCATTGTTGTACAGAACCCAGGACTTTGTGGTATCCAGCATTAATCTCGAATAATAATTCATCCCCATCTCACTTAATGAGCCAGACATAAAATTAGCCATCTCAATAATATGAACAAATGGGGATAAAAAACAGGTTTTTATTTAAATATAATTTATTACTGGTATTTATCATAAAAAAGTAAAACTAATTACATTGCTTAAATGGTTAATAATTGCTTCTTGTTATGGACCTTCAGACCTTGCTCAGATAAATTGGAAACGTCTTTTGAAATCGAGATATTATTCAGTGATCCAGGAAATGGAACTTCTTTAAATAATGCTGGAATATTACCACTATTTCAACAGTTTGGTCTCATCAGCAATGACTACTGCCAGTATTGGTGTGATAACACATGTTTGGGATATACACTACCCTACCATTAATATCCGGACACTCCTCCATTGATAGTTGATCACTCCTACCAAAGCATCACTTGTCAGACACAATCATAAAAATGCTTGTAGGCCTGCGAGGAGATAATAGGGAGCTACATAAGCAGTCAGCCTGTATGTGATATTTCAAGGGTACTGAAGATCTCTAGCTGGATTGAAAATGTGATCTGCAAAGGAAGAGGACTGGTGCTAAAAACCGCCACGAAACAACCCAAGAAAACTCTGAAGGGGACAGAACGTGACAGGTGAGCCCCGCAAAGAATCGCCCTCTAAGAACTCAATTCCACGAATCTGTATCGCAGCACCCACACAGGCCCTCAACAAGAGGATTAGGACACATATTAGCACCAGTACAGTGTACAGGACGCTGCACGATTTTCGTTATCGCGGTTGTGCAGCAGTCCACAGGCCACTGATCATCTCGTGTACTACCAGACGCCGTCTAGCTTGGTGTAAGGCTCATCTTTCTTGGGTCACAGACCAATGAAAAGCTGCGCTTTGGAGTGAAGCGTCATGGTACAAGGTCTACCAGTCTGACGATCGTGCCTGGGTGGGGCGGATACTCGGAGAGAGTTACCTGCCGAACTGTATTGTCCCAACAATAAAGAATAGGGTAGGCAGCTTAATGGTTTGAGACCGTCTTTCATGTTTTGGCCTGGAACCACTGGTTGTTTTGGATAAAACCGTGAGTGCTGAGATGTCCTGGATTTCTACAGAAGTGCGTTATCTACGTTGTGCAGCACGTCGGGGAAGGCGTTGGTTTCAGGATTCGGGCATCAAAAACTTGGACTGGTCAGTCCAAACTCTGATCATAATCCTATAGAGAACTTCTGGGCAATGTCTTTTTTTCAGATGAGGTCTCTATACTTGAATACAGTATTCCAAATGTGGTCTCCCAATTGCCTTATACAGTGGCATTATAACTTCCCTAAATCATCGACAGGACACCATGGGCTATCCTGGCTACCTGTTTACACTGTTCAGAAAACTCCCAGATGCCTTTCTTCCTCTACTGTTTTTAATTCAATTCCACCAAGAGTGTCTTCGTGGGTAGCACAGTTGATAGAATCGCTGTCCTCCCCACACCTGGTGGAAAAGACTTTAATTCGAGTGCCATCGATGGCGTGAGGAATTTTTATGGGCCTTTTTCAAAATGTGGCTGAGTTAGTCGATCTTAGGCAAGAGTTTTTTTCTCCGGGACCTTCGGGTTTTTCGTCCAGCAAACAGAAAATCGACCACAGAACACGTGCAATTTACAGAAAATATGCACGGAGCAATACGGCCTTAGTCGCTGACAGTGGCGCGTTATACCTTTATGGGGACCAAGACAAAATGGAATTTGTGGGCCCCCATCTAAAAAAAAACTAATAAAGAACGTTTTCAATTTCATTTTATTGTGACAATGAAACAAACAATTTATATGACATAAAAACTAAATATAAAATTTCATCAAAATCGGTAAAACAATTTTCGAAAAAAAAAACGCAATTTTCAAATTAATCTTCAAGTGAAGTTCATTGACCTTGGAAGGTACAAAGTTCAGTTTCGTATAAAAATCACTTAACAGCGATTTTGGGGCCCTAAGCAGATGTTTTTTTTTTTTTTTTTTTTTTTTTGCCTATAGAATAACGTGCCACTGGTCGCTGATGCTCCTAAAACCCTACAACAACAACAACAAAAATGTATAATTTATTTTGGGGTTGTTCTTCTCCAAATGTAAGACCTTAAATTTTGCTGTATTAAAACTTAGCTGCCACTTTTATGGTCATTCCTGAAGCCTGTTCAAGTCATCCTGAAAGAGCGCTGCTTGGCCCTGATTATTAACTACTCTACCAATCTTTACGTCATCTGCAAATTTTGACATCACGGAATCTATCCCTTCGTCGATATAATTTATGAAAATGAGAAACAACAGTAGTCCAAGATCCAATTCTTGAGGGAACCCAATGCTGACGTTACACCAATCTGAAGAATATCCATTAATCACAACCTTCTGCCCTGCAGCCACCCAGCAATCAATCTTAGACGCTTACCAGCAATCCCAACTTGTTCAAGCTTATGTAGTAACCTCTCATGAGGGACAGATTCAAATGCCTCGCTAAAATCCAAATAAACAATGTCGAAATTGTTCCCTATCCAGCTCAAGGGTAACCGGGTCAAAATAGGTTGTTAAACATGCTTTTCCCTTAATAAAACCATGTTGTTGTGCCCTTCGGAATGCCATATCTATCTAAATATCTCTGGACTGCTTTCTTAATCATTGCTTCTTAGATTTTTCCTACCACTGAAGTCCGACTAAGTGGTCTGTAGTTACTAACTTCACTCTTCATGTACTGGCGATACATTGGCACTTCTCCAATCCAAAGGAATTTCCCCCGAGTTCCAAGATGCCCTCCTAATTAACCTCAGTGGTTCAATACACTCCTTGGCGGTCTCCCTCAACACTACCGGATATATTCCATGAACTCCTTACTTGAGTATAACCTCAAAAGTTTTTGTAATAAACAATCGTGTCTAATTATGACATCACTAATTTCATATGGCTCAGCCTCAATTGCACAGCCTCTTCTCAGTATAAGTGTCTTTCGACAGTAAAGACGGATGCAAATTACTCAATTCATCAACAACATTAGCTGGGTTATCTAAGAATATCGCACATCCAGTGCGCAAGGGTCCGATCTGAATAGCTTTCATCTTCATTGTATTCACATACTGTACATGAAAAATTCTTTGTTCTCTTAACCAATGTTTTCTCATATGCAGCCTTGGCCTCCCTAACCTTATTGTAGTTCTATTACGGATCAAATTTTACTGGTTGTAGGCTTCATAGTCTGCTAGTTAATGAAAGCGTTCCACAGGTATTTCCATCCATGCTTGGTGCACTGCTGTCCATAATTCCGTCGCATTCCTGGGTGGAAGATCCAAAGCTCGAAAGGACCTTTCCACAGCATCCTAAAGATACTCCACAGGGTTCGTGTCTGGTGAACGGGGATGCCACTCCATGGTTGTGAAATCTGAGGAATGTTCTTCGAACCATGTTCTAGTCATCATGGCTTTGTGGGAGGCGCATTGTCCTGCTGGAAGAGTCCATAGCCCTGTGGGTGCACGATGACCATGAAGGGATGCAGATGGTCTGCAAGGATGGACACGTAACCTGGACCTTTCAGAGATGCGTGTAGACGTACCAGAAAATTTAAAATCGAAAATCTTTTATAAACAAACTTGTGAAAGAAAAGAAATAAACAAAGAAACAATTTATAAAAGTAGAATAGAAAAAATAGTTCTTTGTGGTTGGGATTCGTAATGAAGCTCCATCCGAACATTTATTTCATGGAGAGTAAAGAATACAGTAAAATAATTTAATCAATTCATCGAGTACAAAAGAACATACTAAGGTAGTCTTTATATTTTGTCAAGTTTAAATTACTTGAACTTCAGAGAAGTTGTTGTTGTGTCCTGCAAAATGTCCAATTGTCTTTTATTAAGGGTCTAGAAGACCACTTCCATTTGAGTATGGAGCAAGTTTTTCACTTATGGTGGACTTGTTGAGGGCTTTAGCGAGGGCAAAAAAACAGAAGCTGGAGATTTTTGTATGAGCTAGTTGAGATGATAGTTGATGGAATAATAATTTACCACAGCTTATTAATCAAATTATGGAAAAATAATTATAATAACATTCGATTGATCTAAAGGTTATTAAACTAGACCTTTGGGAGGTCCACCTGATTCAGAGAAATATTCATCTTTCTCAGGACATACAAATCGACGAAAGTTAAGGCGAATTTGTGTAGGGGCAAGATTACTGTTCAATGATTGATTTACTCCAACCCTCATGAAATCTGACCTCATTATCTCAGTCGATTTACGTATTTATAATTAATTATCGCTCATTAGTAAATATAAATGATGATTTCAATGTTTTAAGAATTGAAAGATCGTCCTTAAGTCCAGCAGTTTTCTACGATGGTTTCTTCTTGTACCTGGAGTTGCTTACCACACTATTATTTTCTAAGATCACTCAAACAAGTGTCTGTGCTTTAAATAACTGTATCGTCTACTCTCTGTGTTTCTCTATACTTTCCAACTATTCCGCTCTCTTCTTCTTCCACTGTGTGAGTGTTGTGTCGAGTCTTACTCCTTAGCAGGGGGTTGATTACGGGTGCTCGGAGTTGAGAAGAACGGCCAAAGATATCTTTAAAGAGCGAAGCTGTTGGTTGCGACTTGAAAATATACAGTTGTTCCTTGTTGGAGGGAGATGTGTTGGTGACAGTCGTTTGCAACATGATGGATGGACGGTCGTCTTGGTAACGATCCTTGGGCATCTTTAGCATTGCCTTTTCTGGCAAGGCGATGCACACCAACTCTGCGCGAGGAAAGTTGGTAAGCGCTGTATAAAAAAATTGATTTTTTTTTCCATCTTCTCCTTAAGGGAGAGTTAACAGGGGATGAGAGTTAGGCTGTGAAACTTGTCACTGAAGGATTCGTTGGACTGTCCTTTTAGCCTTACATGTTCCGGCTTTCACCTTACATTTTGTTTAGGTAACGAGATCTCCACATTCAGCTTCTCGTTGCTGTGGTAACGAATAAATAGCTTTGCTGTTGTTGGACTCGCGTTGGCAGCAGGGAGAAGTATTTTAGAGTCTTTCTGGAGATAAAGTGAGCGAGTAAGGCTTCGCGTGAAAAAGGAAATTATTATTTTTGGATCATTTGAAATTGCGAAAGAATTATCTTTCTTTAAAATGAGCTTTCTTTTCTTAAATAGCTGCTTTGAAAACAATTCAAAAATGTCTAGAAAACGTTAAACTTGTTTTTTTTAATACTCTATCCTTAAATAATTCCAAGATGGATAGTTAAGATCAATCTGGAGACTCGAGAACAGACTTGGAGCCTCTACATTTGAGGAAAGGTAACAAATCAAGATTGAAAGTTTACAAAAAGAGCAATTCGTATTTTTACTTGAACATATTTTGCATAAATGGATACGTTTGTATTCCTTTTTTTGTTGATTGGTCTGCATCGAGATTAAGGTTATTATAAATGAATATTCGAGCAAATAAGAAGTTTGTCCAGTTCTTCCTTGAATTTATTTAAGCTATCAACTTCCAAAACTACAGTTTTTTCACATCTATTCTGCAACTGCATTGAGCAAGCTCATTGCTGATGGAATCCACCGAGATCAGAACATCGAGGACCTAAATCAGATTACCCTCGGTAATCTGATTTCAACCAGCTCCATCTGCTGCTGCTGCCATTTTGATCAATGAAGTGGGTTGCATTAATTGTGGATAAAAGTAATTTTCATGTTATGTGATCTCACTGTATATGGTACATTTAAGTAGACCTTTCATTTAATCTTTCGAGAGTCTCTCTCTCTTTGGTCCCCATCTATGATTCCATATTCCATTATAAAATATGAATAGCAGGATTTAATAAATAACTCACCCCTTGACGATACAGTGAGTTCTCCACTTGTCACTCATTGGAATTCCCTCCCTGACTTGGAAGTATTCGTAAAGATTTCTTCAATCAAAGCTAGTTAAGATCTGAAGAGGAAGGAATAGGGTTCATCCATGAGTTAATTCCACGTGTTTCAGCCTGCCCAACATACAAACCTCTGAACAACTTGCTCTTGTATAACTTGCACATCTTCTTTCTAAATTTTATTCTTCATCGAGTTCAATACAGTTACAGATGAAAAAGATTTAGTGGAACGATAGAATCTCATATGGTGTTCTTCCAGGAGTATAGACAAGTTGATAGGACAGTACAAAAAGCCCTCTCAGGAGCATACAATTTAACAGTAGAAATAGAGAGATGACCATTCCATTGCACAAGTATAAAGCGGTGATTAGGAGGAAGAATACAGAGAAGGGCAAGAATGTTATTCATGGATTAGAAACCTCTAAATTGTTTCTGACCAAACGAATCCCTTCATGGCTGAAGTGAGTTCTTCCAGCAGGGTAATGCGCTACGTCACAACGACAGAATTGTATAGATGTTTAAATTATAATATGTCTAATTACCACTCTTATACCACGTGGAGTTTTTAATATACACTGAGTGATCGCTGAATTATGATCACCCCTATTAAAACTGAATGCGACCACACGAAATACGAGAGTGCGCAGTTAGTCGACCTACGTAGCATAGATAAGGTTTCAGTGGGTAGTAAAATTCCGAGCGTGATGGGTAAAAGAAAGGATTTTTCGGACTTTGATAAAGGACAGATTGTGTGTGCTCGACGAGCTGGTGCCTCGATTTCGCAAACGGCTGAACTGGTGTGGTGTTCGAGAACCGCCATAGTAAAGTGCACCAGGACTGGCGTCAAAATGGTCAAACAACGACCCAACGGCGACACTGCAAAGGTCAGCGAAAGGTTGATGTTAGAGGTGAGCATCGGGTCCGACGACTCGTACAGGCAAACATGCGCAGCACTGTTGAAGAGTTGACTACCCAATACAACATGGGCCAACCTGGAACAATATCTGGAATGACCATGCGGCGTACGCTCGCACGTATGGGCTATACCAGCAGACGACCCCTACTGCATCCTCTCCTAACCAAGGTTCATCGGCGTTCAAGACTCGCCTGGTGCAAAGAGTATGCAGTTGGACGTTAGAAGACTGGAAGAAGGTGTGCTGGTCGGATGAGTCATGTTATTTATTACACACCCACCGTGGGTGGTCGTGTACGGATTTGGTGTCAACAACGTGAGGCTCTTGATCCATCATGCATGGTATCAAAAGTGCTGGCCGGTGGAGGCGGTTGTGAGGTGTGGGGCAAGTTTCACTGGCAGGAACTTGGATCCCTGGTGCATGTGGAACAACGTATCAGTGGTCTCCACTATCGTCAACTGCTTGCTGACTGTGTACACCCCGCTATGTTACACTTTTTCCCGAATGGCGATGGTGTCTTCCAAGATGCCCCGAGCCATCGGGCACTTTTTGTGCAGGAATGGTTAGAGGAACACAGTTCTGACTTCCAGCATATCGATTGGCCTCCGAACCGCGCTGATATCAATTCCATAGAACACTTGTGGGACACTATGGAAAGGCATATCAGGCGTCTGGATACACCAATCACCTCCATTACTGATCGCATTACACACAGTTGGATTGGCCATACCTCCCGAAGTCTTGTTGAATCAATGCCACATCAAATAGCTTTTTTGAGGGATCGGCTGGGACCTACTCTCTATTAGGAGGGCGTACCTAATAAAGTGGCCACTCAGTGTATATACAGTATACTGGTTAAATTTAAAAAAGGCAATTACAATTAACAAAATTCAGTAGATTAATTCTTATATGACAAAGATGCATGAAGAAAGAATTAAAATGCATGGATTATAGGATACTCAGTGTGTTCATTTAGTATTTTATTTTATTACGTCACTGTTTTTTTTAGTTTTGATGCTATTTAAACTTTGCTGTCTTGCATCATACTAGAAAGGGTTGTTTAAGGCGATATTATCTGTTCTTAATGGCCACCAATTTTTTTGTTCTTTTATTTTGTTATCGTGAAATACGATATAAGTAGTAGAAGAAGCATTTCTTTCCACTACTACTAATACCCTTCTTCCCCAAACGATAATTTAAAAAAACAAAAAAACAACAACAACAAAAGATCGTTTTTTAATTTTCACCTTTCTGTATTAGCCGCCATCTTGGATTTTAAATATGATCAATCGTTTGGTTCCACATTTATGTAACCAAACGAGTCATTGATATATTTTTAAGCGTTATACGGGCAACACGTTTGTCTTAACATCCCCAACAGTGTGTATAGGGGGGAAGAAAAAAAACTATACGTTTATTTTTCGAGCGTTCTGCGGGTATCTCTTATGGCTGCTCATGGCGAACGGACATTTGCTATCGGCTGTATACAGAATGTCGCTAGCGCCGTGCCTTTTGTATGTGTGTGCGTGTGTATGTGCTAGCGTTTCTCTCTTCGCGCCGTGTCAGTCGTAAACATGGTGGTAGACACGGAACACGGTGAATACGACGGTCCCGTGCGAGATATCGCACTTTGCCGCCGGCACACTGACAGGGTCCCTATCTCCAACACCTAGTTAACGGGCCTACCGTCCGTGGCTGTCTGTGGCATACCGCGTTCCTGGCGTCCACTGAGAAGTTGTCAGCAAATGTCAGTGGGTTCGCGAGGCGCGGGTCCTTATCTCTTGTCCAGACCCCCGTCACTGGCTATGCGAGTGATGTGTTTATCGTTAGAGTTGGGATAACAAGATGAAGTTTGCGGAAATGTATTTCCTGGTCGTAGTTTCGGAGGGGGTGGAAAGTGAGAACAGAGGGTAGGTTGGGGGGGAGGGGGAGGGAGATGTGTGCTGAACCCTCGGACGGCGTGGGTTTCTTGCTCTGACCCTGCGGGCCTTTACCACTGAGCGAGCTCCATTAAGTCGAGATAGATATCGCGTGGTAGGTTGGGAGTGTGTTGCCAGGCCTAATGGGGGGAAAGAGAGAAAGATGCGCTGTTTTATGCACTAATAAACGCTGAATGGCTATAAAAATACGTTTGATGTCCGCGGATTCTTTAAATTTGTAGCATATGTCCGCGCACTTACTGCTGTTTTGTCCACTTAGATGTGGCGCAAGTTGATCTGATGGTTTATGGTTTTGGGATTTTTATCCCGGCAATTGCCTGTAAATTTTTTTTTTTTTACCATAATCATTTGTGGTTTCAAAAAATTGCTTAGATAATTTAACTGTGCCATTAAAGATTATTGTAGATGTGGTGACTGTTCAGAACAATGGGGGTGAGGGGGATAAGTTCCTCTAAATTAGTAGGGGTAAGGTGGATTGAGTCTGTACGAATTAAAGATTTCAGGCGTTGAAATCGTTCTTGTTTTAATCCGATGCAGAATGTTCACCGATGAAAAATAAGTTAGATTAAAGAAAGTGGTTCCACCAGGATGGTGAACGATTGTCATTCGCAAAGTATCTTTTGAAAATGATGTAATGAATTTAATGATGGCCATTGTACGTAAGGTCACCAGTCGTCTTCTAAATGCTCTCTGGTGATCAACTATCTTAATCGCCCGGTTAATATGAAACTGTTTATACTTTAGATCATATCTGTTCAGTAAGAGCAAATAGAATTCGGAGTTTAGGAGTGCCAAGTTGAATTGATAATGTTTTTATTTATTTCTTTTGATGGGCAAAACATACAGACTAGCTTTATTCAATAATAGAAGTATTTTGCTACTGCCCTGGAAAATGAAGTCCGGACCATTCCCCCTCTTGGCAAAATGGTCACTTACCTTGCTTTCACGTATTTTTCCACATTATCTCTTCCCAGTTTCTTCCCCCAACCTGTTCACTCTCTTGATTAGGACTTCTATCTTACAATTGGTTGTAAATTTTCTGTCTTAGTGATTTATCCTTTAAGTCCAACTATCAATCGGTTGGACACTAAAATATTTAGTCCAGAGTTCTTATTGGAGTCAATATTATATAGTATTTAATAATTTCTTTGATACAGAAAGGGGGAACCCATGTCAAAAGAGTGGGGGAGATGAGGATATCCGCTATCATCTAGATGGTCTCATTCTCGAGGGCAACATTGTTTGGTATTGAGTTTGGTGGTTGTCATCCTGATCTTTACGCTTCTAGTATCACAAAATGGCAGGTTATTTGTCCAATTATCATTTATGATATTGGGCGAGAGTGTTTATATTAATTGAATTAAATAAGCCAACTTTAATCCAGTTGGAAAACCTTCGGAAGGTCCATCAAAAGCAGAGAAAATGCAAAACTCTTTAGATTAAACAACGCATTCCAAGAGATTGGACAAACAATAAAGTAAGTTTTTGGAAACACATAACACTAGCTAAGAGGTAGAGCTCAAAGAAATATTCGTTTATTGGTATCATCCCGAGACGGTTCCTTCAGCTGCTCTGTCGTGCGGCACAGTTCGTATAAGAACCGTCCTCCCCACACCGGGTGGAAAGGGTTCGAATCCCGTCAATGATGCGAGGAATTTTTATGAGCGGCCATTTTACACAACGTGACTGAGTTTGTTGGTCTCAGGAGGCAGTTGCATGGTTTTTTCTCCAGAAAAAGGTTGAAAGCATCTAAATTGCAGACGCCATACCATATTAACTTGTAACAAGAGCTAACGTGTACTGACAAGCCTACATTGCCCCGATTATTTCTGTGGCAGATTTGTATCAACTCAACCGGTGTCGGTTCCTTCCTGCATATCTTATAATTTCTGCCATTGGCTCTTGACCGGCAACATCTTGTTCAAGTTATGATGGGAGGGGTGGAGGAATCAAATTGTGATCTTACTGCTAATCTTCCTGGAAGGCAGTTACGATACTCTCTAGGAAGAGGTGATTCATCCTTGTGTAAAGATCGGTTGGAGTGTTTATATTCTTTGGGATTGTTTGTTGCCTTGGGAGTGGTATTAAGGTTTAAGTGGAGGTTGGTTCTGAATATGATGAGAGAATTACCCGCTGTTCCTTTGATCCAAGGTAGCAGCCAGGATTTTTTTTCTTCGATTCTTTGCGAATAAAATGGCCGATGCCCATAACGAAAGCGATATTTTGATATGCATGGGATGGTCGAATTTGGGAATCATAATCCCACGAGTCTCCTTCTCCATGTCATTGTCTCTTTGTTAGAGTACGTGATCTGAGAAAATTTCTCTAATTTTTATTTTAATTCTCAATTAAGACATTAAGTTACTTTTCTAATCTACTCATCTGGATCTTGATCTCTTAGTTAATGGTAAACGAGTCATCCAGCTCTCTTAACGTGAAGAAATAGTTGAGGTCATCAAATAAAAACGTACCCTTTACTCGCTTTCGATCATGGGGATAATTCTACGCCCATTGAAGCCCGACGACTGTCCCCTCCCCCACTCAAAGTCTTGGGCTTACGTTCATGGGGAGGAAAAACCAAAATATCGCAATAAAAACCAGAAAGAAACAAAGAAACCAGATATCAAGTAAATTACGCGAAAATTAATAAAATTTCACCATTAACGAAAGTCATTAGTCCCAGCATGCATTCTAAGTGGGAGGAGAAAAACTTTAAAAAAAAAAAAAACAACTCAAAAGAAACAAAATATTTAAAAAAAAAAAAATTTTACTCATCACTTCCGCCGCCACGTCCTCTGTCACGGGGGTCAGTGGACAAGCGGACTGAGGCAGCTAGAAGCGCCCCTCTGTCGCGGCACAGTGCGGCGCCAGGCGTGCAACGGGTCAAGCGTGTATACGGAACCCCAGCACGGGACAGAGGCAGAGCTCTCCCCTCCCTCCCCGCAAACTTCTCCCACCCCCCTCCTCTCGCATCCTCCTCCTCGGTCGCTCATCCGTCATGCGGGAGTGTGCACGGCTACAGGGAGCAGGCTGGAGGCACCCACATGGAACGCTGCCCACTGGAGCGAAGATGATCCGCCGTGTCTCCTCCTACACATCACAGTTCTGGATGGCGGATGCGACGTCGTCTCCCGTGCGTGATCCGCCGACGGTCTCTGGATGGAGTGTCGCTCTGGCATCGTTCTTCCGTCGGAGTCTTTCCGTGGAAAACATGATAGACAGATAGAATGATAGATAGATAGATTTCTGAGCGCTTGAGAGAGAGAGAGATATTTTGGTAGGTAGATGTATAATGATGGTGGAAAGATAGATGGAAGGTGATGGATAAATATAGTGAAGAGACAGAAAGATGGATAATGGGAGAGAGAGAGAGATTTACACTAATAAACTAAGATAATCCAATTCAGAAGAACAGTGCTCATGGAACTATCCATAGACGCATGGGACAGAGTGGAGAGACTTTGAAAAAGATTGGTCATTGAGGAACCTAAGTACCCTATTTTGAATGGAGTCTAGAAGCCTGAGAGTGGTTAAGGGGGCATAGTATGTTTAGGGGTGAGCGCACCGGTGGTTTTCCTCAAATGGAGGCACCGCCCCAATTGTGAATCCAATATTCCATGGTAGATAGCCAGTCAGCATCCTTTTACTCTCCAGCTTCAGACTCACAGAACCAACTTTTCTTCTTCATTTATTCCTTCAACTTCCGTTTTCTTCTGGCGCATCCTCCCTTCATTATTTCCTGAAAATTCCATCTACAGAAATTCAAGTATCTTCTCAATCCTCTTTGTTGATATTACAGAAAATCAAAATTATATAATGAAAGCGAATGGGGTAGGAGGGGTTGGATGAGATTGGTAAAAGTTTTTTTTTTCTTTCTTATAAAGATAAAAATAATATTAAGATGTTTCTATGGTTTGCTACTAGCAGAAATTAAAGTTTAAGCAAAGTGAAAGCCATTTAAATCCAGCTTTTTAACATTTTTAAAGATGGCCGCTCTCTTTATACAATATTCATGTTTTCCGTCGTCTGATTGCGTAGATAATTGCCCGATATTGTTATTTATGCTAATAAACAAACAAACAAACGAACGAACTTTCGTGTCAGACGCCAGTAATGTCGTTTTGCTCTGTTACCATAGTAAAGGAAAAGAAGTGGCATGGACGTCACACCACGTGGCTCGGTGGCAACAATGAATTCAGAATGTGTTAATTTCAGTCACTGACAGGAACCAAACGAAGCGGGTAGCCAACAATGAGGCTAACGCCAAGAGATGAAATGATGTTTTAAGGCGCCATACTGTTAACACAGCGACACCCGGTGAGCCCACATGAAAAATGTTATTTATGAAGAAAATAAAGGAAATGAGCGTAATTACAAGAGGAAATACAGTAAGTGCAACAACAGCCCCATACTTAGATTAAATAAACATTACCTTAAGCGTAGTTGTTTAGAAAATCGTTTGGGAAAAGCAAACTGCCCAATTTTTATTAAGCCATTCTTTCTCTCCCCCCCCGGCCCCTTATCTATACAGGTTAATTGGATGTGTGTACAGTCATGGCCAAAGCGTGAATATAACGAGAACGCCGGGTAATTAAATAAAACAAATAGAGTTTTTCCATTGAGCCTTCCTCATCCCATCTAGCACTCCAATGAGTAGTTGTTATCGGGGATTAAGCCTGGAAGGTCATCGAACTCAATTTTAACCGGGCAACTTCGATTCATACTCCTCAACACCTTTAAGTACAGCGAAGGGCAAGCACCACTCAGTCAATTGTAGATGACCCCACCCTCTCGCTGTCAATCTCCTTTTCTTTTTCTCCTTATTGTTTATGAACTCTCCTAAAGAATGGCCGAGCCAGTTTCTTAGAATGGCCGGGACTAATTGTCACAGAAGCTCGTCAATGGGTAAGATAACGATTATATAGCGAAGTTAATGTATAGGGAGGAGAGGCGAGCACTTGGACAGAGCGATTTAATTAAAATTTTACACCCCCTACCTTCGTTTGTCACTCTAAATATTCTCCTTTATGTGGCTCCTAATTTGCCGGACTTGCTGACACCCAGCCGCAGTTCCGTAGTTGGGTCACGTTTGGCGAACGCGGACGTGCGGTTGCCGTCATCGGTGAGCCCACCACGGCAACAGTAGCCATGGGGGTTGAGCATGGGAAACGAGGCGATTTAATAGGTAATAAAAATCCACAGTGGAAAGCGTTGAGTCAATATGATGTAATGTTAATGGCGTGTTCCCCAGCCTGGAATAATGGGGCGGAATCTATTGGCTTTGTAAGTCCTAATTCTGTTACACAGGGCCCTGCCCATCGCCGATTGGCACTTGCACTGCGTCAACGGCGGAACGGAACCAAAATTTGAACTTTAAAGGTCGCCGTCTACTGTGGTGCATATTTAATTCTAATCGCCGGATTGTTTTGTACAAAATTATTTGTAAACATCAAAACACATTTGCATTGCAAATAAAATTGATCAACAGTTATATAATTAAAACAGTTCCGAATTAAAAAAAAAAAAAGAAAAGAAAACACGAAAGATGTTTTATTTTATGTGAAAACAACTTTGACAGCATCTACTAAATTTTTCGGACTCAGCGTCATTTAGGAAGTGACGTCCATTATTAAGTGACGTCATTTGCGTCATTTCCGTCTCGCATTTTCGTTACTAATCGGTTTTACTTCACTCCGAAAACTTTAGCGTGAACGATGTAACGTTTTATGCTCACGCCCGCTACTTACTGTTCCGAATCAACATTAGTGACTCAGTTTATTATTGTATATGTCTAAGGTGGCCCCTGGACTGATGTCAATCTCCACCTGTATCTTCTGTATTCAAGTAGAACCTCTACAAATGGACCTGCAGCGTAATATGTGTGTAATGTGTTGTTTAAAAACAAAACAAAAAAAAAAAGACTTCTTTTCCACCAGAGAGCAGGCGCCACCTGGGTATCTGCCTCCTGGTGCTCGTCCCAAGGTACGTGGATGGAGCTGGGGCTGTCTCTTTTTCACTGTCAGTGTAACTTGTACAAATCTCCAGCACTCACTGGATGTAGTACAATACTGGGTGCCAGTGACTGGCTTTAGGATGTGACGTCATTTCCGTTTCGCATTTTCGTTACCACTCGATTTTACTTCAGTCCGAAAAAAAATTACTACGTGCGCCAAAGATGTTTTCGCATCAAAAAGAAAGACTGTTCTAGACAGTGTTTGCACTGAAAACAGAAACAGTTGATAATATAAACAAAAATATTTTGAATAAACATAAGTGTTCTAAACACAACGCGAACAATAAGTCAAAAACAATCAATTGTCTAAATAAATTGCATTAACCAAACATTTCCACCGGAAATCATTCAATGAGCAAACAAAAAAATTGTTTAAAATTCTGCTGAACGAAAAATTTCAATAAATTTTCAATAACAATTTATTTTCACTAATTTTGTTTAATTTTGTATCCATTTCTACATATTCTCCTCTTCTGTGTCTTTTATCTATCCTACGAATGTACATTTGTCCTTTACGGATGATTCTGTCCAATCATAAACGAAAACTGCTGAAAGATAAAAGAAAGACATTCAACACGATCATATATACATTTTTAATTAAAACTAACATCCATAAACTGAAACTAAACCATTACATTTAATTTCTTTCATAAACACAGAAAAAAGAAAAGAAAAGAGATAAAGAAGGAATTAAAACACACGGTAAAGTGAACATAATTCGCAAACACGTCTTAATAAAAATCGACTAAGTTTACGAGGCATAAACATCAACAAAACAGTGAGCAATCTCCAAACGTGTGTGAAAAGAAGTAAATGCAAACTGACGAGCTCTATGCGATGCGAAACAAACATTTCAAAACGTGTGCCTTATTCCCAACATCCTACACTTTGCTCCGTCAATTTTTACAGACATCTTTAAGCCATCAAAATGGGCTTTTGAAGTCATAAACTCCCATTCACCCTCTAGAAACTGCTGCTGCTGCACGAGAGGGTTGTTCATCCTTTAACAATCGATGTGAATATCTGTAAAATCAATTACGCCGGTATATCTTGCTAGGCCGGGCACACTGTAGGAGGAAAAACGTTTGTTGACCGTTGCCATGGTACCAGCTGACAGAGTGTGATGCCTTGTTTGTTCTCTTGTTTGTTGGAGTTGCGTGCAAACCATATGAGCTGCAGTTTCTTCGTTTTTTTCTTCTTCTTCTTCTTCTTTTTTCCTTTTCGAAAAATGTTGGACTTTTGTATTTATTGAACATCATGGATTCTTAGTGATAATCTTTTCACAGATGCTGGTTAACGAGAAAGTTAAAAGCGATAAAAGATGCTGTACGTTGCCGGTATTTCCCCCTCACACAACCAAAAACACGTGACCAATGCAGTTGTATATTAGTTGCTTAAGCTAACGCCGGAACGCCTTATGATGATGGTTGATGCATTCCTAGCTTCATTGTTAAAAGGTGCGTAGGTTGTAGTCTTAATGAATATGAATTATGGGTGGTAAATCAATTTCCACGTTGGAAGCGTATACTTAGAGGCATGGACAATGACAGAATTTTAGAGATATTACAATTCTCCAGTTGTAGTTGGATTTTAGGCTCATGGCAGCTTAGGCCATACTGTTCCTCGTTTATTGTCTGTAAATTGGGTGTGTTCTGCGCTCGATTTTCTGTTTTCTGGATGAAAAACCCAATTTCTGGGAGATAAATCCATGCTACCATCTCCTGAGACCGACTAATTCGGCCACGTTGTGTAATAAGCTCATAAATTCCTCCCACCATCGATGAGACTCGAACTCGGGTCTTTTCCACCCTTTGTAGGCAGACGGCGATTCTACCAACTGTTCTCAGCCGAGGGTACCATGGATTTTTCTCCCGGAAACTGAAGTTTTTCGACTATGAAACAGAAAATCGACCTCAGAACACACGTTAATCGTATTTAGCATTCATGCAGCCTTGAGTCACAATCCGCTCAAACATTTTGTGCTACTTCACTCTTGGTTCCTCTTAAAAATTAAATAATTTAAAAGAATTCAGCAACAGAACGCAGTAATGTTATCATTTAGGGTTAGCAGATGATGGCGTTGCGCTTTAAAATGATTTGGGGCGATTAATTTGTAATTCAGTGTGGTATACACCAGTTTTTGTAGTTATAGCGCGTGCCATTTGGACGTTAAAGAAAATAGTGTACATCGAGTGCACCAGTGCGCGTCAATTTATGTAACAGCGTATGGCAATTAGTATAACGGCACAATACTAGTTTGGTGTAGCAGACGAAGTAATTCGGTACAAGGGCCGTTGAAGAAGGGGATCGTTAATGCATGTAACGCGATTTGCAGATCTCCTTTGAAGGAATGTAAGGCATTAAATGTCATCGGAGGTCGTGCGTGGTTTTGCCAAATCGGCAAAAACGCCGGTTTAAAGAAAAACAAGAAAGGTGGGTTTTGTACGCTCACAATGCACCCCCGTTTCCCCCCTTATTTTACCTTCTTCCTTCCTTAATGCACACCGTTTGAAATAACCAAGTCTAATGGCCCTAGTCATGCCTCAACCTTTACAGCGCTTCTCAGTTTATTGTCTTCCTAAAATGGCTCTCTTATAGCCTGTTCCTTTTCTGCTCACCAGGGGGCTAAAGCCAGCGAGACGCGGTGTAGGCAAATACCATAATAAAGAACCATCATAAACTGCTAATATTTTCAGACACCCTACAGCCCCACCTACCTGGCTGTCTTATTTGGCCGTCACCATGTAAGGCAACGTCTGTGTTCGCGCAATACGCGCCGGTGTCAGCGTCCGTAATTTATCGTTGCCAGCGTCACAGTTGACTAGCGTCTGCTTTTGACAGCTAACCAATCGGGTCACGGCAGACGGCGTGGCTTCGGCTATCCCGCACCTCCTTGGTGGCGGGATCTCACATCAGTCGACAGTGCAGACAAGATGGTGGGAGCTTTTGCAGCGATGCTTGGGTGGATAGGTGGAGCAAGGGTCGCAGTCCTAGAAAGACAGGCTGGATGGGAAGACATTTGCGAGTCGATGCAACTGAGAGAGAAAGAGAGAGAGAGAGCTCAGCTAAACAGAAAAGAATCTTGGGATATGAATGGAAAGAAAGATTCAAACGAGTTGAAGTTAGACATGGTAGACCCTTGCACTTCCGTGTTTGCACACATTTACAAGAAAAAGAGCATAATAATGGTCATTGATTGGTACTACATATTACACCAGTTGAGGTCCTTATCCTCTTTTTTATCTCTTAATTAAGGTGGTAGATCCGTTAAATCGTGTCCTTTTTATCCAGATGTTTATGAATATCGAGGATTATTGAAGAAAGGTCTTCTCTGTAATGCAAATTTCGCTTGGTAAGGCAAGATGTTTGGAACCGGAAGTTGTATTCCAATAATGAACGCTTTACGATTGCAATTGAGTAGCAATTCCAGAATCAAATAAGAAAAGAAAATGCAGGTATCTGGAGGCCATGATTATGTCACTAAACAACCATTATTTAGGAATAAAGAATGCCATTCGAATAGGATGTATCGATGGCATAAGAAGCCTCCAGATGTTCGGTCCTGCATCTTTGAACTGAGTTGGTCTGTTTCAGTGATGGCGAGTCTTTTCTAGTTAACTTGCCAAAAATAAGCTCGAATAGAAACAGAAGAAAACAAAAACTGAATTTAAGTTGATAAATAAATTTTATTGATCCTCTAAAATAGTAACAGTAGTTGATAGCTTATAATGAAGACTTCGATACATTTACCAGGATTTTCACCACCAGATGTACCTAATAGATCAGAAAACTAATTTGTATCCAAATAAAACACATTTTTATAAAATATTTATGAATGGCTGCGTGTTGGTATATTTTACGATGTGTTGCCATCGCGGTATGACTGCCATTGGTTTAGTTTTCTACTATTGTTCTAGTTCTCCCATCTTGATGGGATTTGATGAGTCAAATCACATCAAGATGGGAAGAAACACGCCTACCAGTGGCGTGTTGCGATATTGAATCCATAACAAAATTTGTAAGGACCATCGTTAAACTATGGCGCTAATTTTGAAATAATTGCGAAGAAGATGCAAACTCTTTGGCCAGTTGATAGCTGAATCTTAATAGACTTCTTCAAAGTGCTCAAGGGTTTTGATTTCTAATAGGAATAGCCAAATTGTTTGTTTCAAAATAATACTTTGTATTAACAAAAAAAAAACAAGGGTGCCTAATATTTCATACCTAGTTAACTTCTTTTAAGGGATTCTCGCACATCTGTCTTTCAAGCATAGAAAGATAAGTATCCCGCAATCAAAAAAGTATCCGGACATGACCCGCTTTGAAACACTCCACCCAGTGGGTGCTTATAAGCTACTATACGTGTCTTCATATCCATCCTCCTGGGTATTCCACCAATGAACGGTGGACTGGAGCGGGTATAGTCCTCTATGTCTTCTGCAGGACGTCATCGTGGGTAGCGCAGTTAGTATAATCACTGTCCTCCCACACCGGATGATAAAGAGCTGAGTTCGAATCGTGTCAATGAGGTGAGGAATTTTTATGGGCCTTTTGCACAACGTGACTGAGTTTGTCTCAGGCGAGGGTTGTGCAGTTTTTCATCCGGAAAACAGCAAACACAGAACACGTGCAATTTTATATTATAATACGGCGCAATATTGCCTACGTTGCTGGTGCTCCTAAAACCCTACAACCAACCAACCAACATAGTGCAGAACAATGACCAGTTGAACTACCTATGTGTAATGTGTTGATCTGGCCTCGCCCGACTTTGCACTTCATCCCATAAGTGTTCCTCAGGGTTCAAAATGGGACTCCACCCCGGCCTTTCCAACTTTTGTGCATTCGTGTTCCATGAACTGTTATTGAGCATCGTCGTACAGCATGGAGCATTATCCTGTTGAAACAAACAAGGGTCTGTACGAAGGAACCTGGAGCATGGAATTGTCCAAACTATTGTAGTATTCCTGTGTGCGTGGCTGCACAATTGTAATACTGTCACGCTACCCATTCATGATAAAGTTGGTACAGTAAATCCTGTGTAAAATCGTCCTTTGGACATGCGCCGCGCCTAGGTTTGTCCACCCGATACCTGAACCGTTGCTCAGAATTTTCCCCAGTAGCTAACAGGCTCGATGAAACAGGGCATCTGACAGTGTCCATGAAGCGGGAGACCATTAATATCCATCCACTGCAGTTATTACTGGAGTAAATGTTGATGAACATTCCACTTCATCAACCAATGGAACAGTCAGTACTCGTGCACTTTCACTTCAGTCAGATGTGACAGTGTGGAGAGTGATGAAGAATAAATACGTTATATCAGCATCCTTGTAAAATCCAGCATGTGCAGCAACTGTTACTACAGTATATGATTTAAGCAAGCGATGGGTATTCACTAGGGGAGCTCTACGAATGTCGAGTCCTAAATACTACGGTATCTGAGCAGATCTCCCCAAATGCAACATATTTACTGCAGAGCTGCACGCAATTGAGGTAGCCTTGGTTCATCTACAAACTATTCACCATAAAAATGTATTAAATACATCGATTCTCTCAGTTAATTGCAGGCCTTATCATCGACGAGGTTTAATCCTCATCCAGTCCTGTTCCGGGTACAGCAGAAGCTATACATCCTTTCAATCTGAATTTGATGTTCGTTTCTACCTGATCCCCAGCCGCATTGCGATCCATAAGAAACGAACCACCAGGTTCTCCACCAGAACTGCCAAATGGGATATGTTTGAGAACACTATCTGAGATTCTCTTCGCGACCATTCAAGAGAGCGCGTTCAAACCCTGAATAGCCAGCCACCAGAAAACGAATTTCCACTGTCCAATCACGACGTTCTCGGCACCACTGCAAGCGGATTTGTCTGTTTTTCTCAGATGTTTGGTGGCTTCCAAATAGGCAGGCAACTGCCAATTCCCAATTTCTTCAATTCCCTACTCATTGTACGGGTTAAAATAGAGCAGTTCTGGGCTTGGTTGAAATCAGATGTTTCTAGTTGCACACTGGATGTCCTATTTTTCTTTACAGTCCTCCTTAGAGTACGACGGCTTCGCCCTTGAAGTATTGTTTTTCTGTCACATTTACGATTTTGAGATGTAGAAGAACCGCTTGCTTTACAATCATTAAAAGCCTTTGAGATGGATGCATTTGAGAAACCAGTTGTCTTTCGTTTCTTGAATCGTGGTTCCTGCTAAACTTGCACTCACGATAAGACCTTTTTCAAAGTCTGATAAATCACGCCGTTTTCCCCATTCTGGCTTTAGATTAGTCGAACAGTTTATGCAGTCTTTATACTCAATAAGGCAACACTCATCAACCCCAAATCAGAGTTTTCTTTGCATCTATTTGCGTTTAATCTGTCTTTGACTCTTAGTACAAAGATTCGTAATTTTTTGGCCAGTGTGTATATTGATAGTATAGATTTTGTTAAAGTTGTGAATGGTGAAAATTAAGAACTGGAGGAACGGAGTATTCATTCTTGGTTCAAATGTTTACTCCTTTGGTGGAACCATGCGGGCCATCAACCACCGAAGTTCATAAACGCCAAACTTAAGATTTTCATGAAAATATGAATGGTTGTTTGATAATAATGTAAATATTTCTGAAGAGATGGAATAATAATCCTTAAGCAATACTTCCTCTTAAAACGAATAACAGACAACACTGCACGATATTGAACAAAAAATAATGGAATACTGGAATCCCTGCGTGATATTTCAAGAGGCTTCTCCTTGCCCTAGCTGGTTTCTTATCCAATGGAAATGTTGCCTTGGAAACCAATCTTTATTTCAGCATCGAGTGACTTAAGCTTTTCAAACGTTACCGGGCACTGTGTTGATATTGAGTTGGTTGGTATGACTATTTTATCAGCGTGCGATTGCCTGTGTTGCCAATCTTGGTAATATTTAGAGATACAGTGGCCCCCCTTGAAAAAATACGAATTGAAAGAAATGTAAGATGAAAACTTCTTTATTTTGATCGTTTAGAATATAATAATCAGGAAATATCATCAATAAATGCCAATGTGGACATCAAAGTAGGTCAGAGCACGTGGTAATATACTTTGAACTTGGATTTAGTGGTTTCAAATATTTATTTTACCATTCGGATGAATTTTCACTGTTTGATATTTTTTGTCCAGAGCAGATAAAATCTCCGTTTTAACACCAGCTCTGGTCCGTCATCATTGTCTCATTCCATCTGTCCTGGATTGCTTTTCCACGTTCTTGATGTCTTTTCTGAAGCCTTTCACCCCTTTCCTCTCTAACGGTTCCTCAAATAATTAATCAAGATGGCTACATAGAAAATGAAGCTTTAAATTCTTATAAAAGGGTTACAGAACTATTTATGATGCTCTCGAGAGTTTTCTTGTATTTCTTTGTCCCATTATTACCCAAAACGTTTCCCACAACGTCTTTGAATTATATCTAAGCTGCTAGTTCTCTCTAAGATATGTATGTTCGGAAATCTTCCATCTGCAACAATTGGCCGATCAAAAACTCCAGCTCTTAATGGACCGAGGTCTCAAAAGTTCATCATTAGCTTTTTTTTTCCCTATACAAAATGAACAGTATCCTAAACATTTCTGATACAATAATTCCATAACCACAGGATTGCACTGTTCAAGTCACGTAGGTGGAATTCATGACCAAGTTTTACATTGCATTAGTACAGAAAGATATGAAAAGGACCATTTTTCCGAACATAATCCATTGAGGGTGATCTTCGCGCAATTCCAGTCTTTCTCTTCTGTTCATGGTTCCAATGAGAACTTGCAGATTGTCCGAAAAGTTCTTGTCCCGACATCTTATTCGAACACGGGTATGGTTCAGCTGTTCTCAATTCATGATGTTCTGCAGCTGCATTCTGAAAAATGTGTCCGTTCGCTTACATGGCATCGACCAAAAAAATCCCATTTCACTGTCTGTCCCTCCAGTAGTCTGTCTAGTAATTTCTTGAACTTATTTAAGTTATCCACTTCCACAACAACAGGTGGAAGTAGTTTGTTCCAGAAATCAACCACCCGCTGGCTGAAGGCAATCTTCCGAACATCTATTCTGCAACCATCCTTCCTAGTTTGAGTTAATTCCCCTCATTGTGTGCAGTCTGAGCAAGAGAAAGAATACCACCAGCATTAAGCTTGCTCAATCCATTCAAAGCCTTAACTACTCCAATCAGATCACCTCGAAGGTGCCTATTCTCCAGACGCTGCGATTTGTGTAACTGAAGCCTGTCTTGGAAAGAGAACCCCTTTGTTTCCCTCACCAATCTCTTTGCCCCTCTCTATACCTGTTCCAAGAACGCTACATCCTTCCTGGATTGAGACCTCCAGAATGTTTATGTGTTACGCACCAAAGCAACCGAGGCGTGCGTTTAATCCTGTGTGTAAATCGTGTGAATTCTGTGGTCGGTTTACTTGTTTGGGCTACAAAATACCTATTTCTGGGAGATAATACCATGCACAACTCGCCGAGAACTAACTTGGCCACGTTGTGAAATGCGCTCGGGCTGTAATAATTGGAGATATAACTATGTGCTGCAGGATACAAATACATTGTGGGAAGAATTGAATGGATTTATCCTAAAACGTTTGCGAGTAATTGAGATAAATAAAAAAAGTATGGTACGGTTAGACTATTGCGAGATATCGTTTCGTATTCCAGTTATAAACATATTTGTAACAACACAATTGTTTGGATAAGACAAGAGAATGAGGTGTTCAAGAAGTTCTACTTGTATGTGGATAAGAAAAGAAAGAAGAAGAGAAGGAGAGTAAATCAGATAGACCCTCTTAAGATATGGTGGCGGTGGAGTCATGGACAACCCACACATTGAGGAAGATGAGTTGAACAGGCATTTTGTAACAATCTTTACAATTGAAAATTCATTTGAACCAAGAGAAGATAGTTAAGAGGAACCAGCCTGCTGTAAAATTAGTGATAATAATTATCTCTGGATTTCTGATAAAGGTACTGAGATTGAAGTAGGTCAAGGTACCAAGAGTAGATGGGCCACTAAAATATACTTCAATTGCATTAAAGAAACCACATATATATGTATCAATCTGCTGCTGACAATGTCAGCAAAATCATCATTAGAAATCTGGATAATTCTTGAACTCGAGACGCATCAGTGTTTCTTCAGTCCTTTTCTCTTTGGTCCTCACTGAGAACCAAAGAGAAAACCTAATCTCCAGACGCCGCAATTTGCAGAATTAAAGCCTCGGTAAGAGCACCATTTGTTCCCTTTACCAACCTGATTACCCTTCTCTGCCCTCGTTCCAGTAGATCTATAGCCTTCCTAAAATGAGTCCTCCAGACCTGTATACAATACTCAAGATGCGGCCTAACCATGGCCTTTTACAAAGGGATAATCACCTCCTTATCTTTGCTTGCAAAGTTTCTGTATATCACTGGGAAAACCCCATGAGCCGTCCTGGCAGTATGCCTGCATTGCTCAGAGAATTTCATGTCTGATTGCACAATTACACCCAGGTCTTTTTCATTTTCCCAGTAATGAAAAACTGTGTGGTACTACTGAGCGTAGTACCACCAGTTTATAAATTACTTTGGGATTACTGCTACCCTGTGCAGTACCTTGCATTTGTCAATGCTACACTTCAACTGCCATTTCTCATCCCATCGACCCAAATTTTCCTAGATCTTGTTGCAGTAGCTCATCCTGATTATTGTCGTTAACTACCTTGCCAGCCTTTGTATCATCCACAAACTTGGACATTAAGCCTGATATACCTTCATCAATATCATTAATAAATATTGAAAACAACAGTGGGCCCAGGACTGAACCCTGGGGGACTCCACTAATAATATTAGTCCAAGAAGAGCAGTGTCCATTGATAACCACTCTCCGTTTTCTTCCACTTAACCATCCCTTTATCCATTTGTCAATTTTTAAACTTCAGAATTTTTTATCCAAAACAGTGGATGCTTTTGGTATCATCCACAGATTCATTTGGAAGATCAGTTGCGAGTTGCTTGTGCCAATATTGCATTTGAGTATTAAAAACATTGAGCCACCCACAGAAAATAAATTTATTAAAATAAATTTGCCCTTGAGAGAAAAAATCGTTTTTTTTTTCTCTCAAGGTCCTTGAAAATATTTATTTTTCTCAATGGAAACAGAAGAACAAAGAGATTTAACTTCATATCTAATTTAAATAAATATATATATCTACATTTAAAAAGAAAGAAAGAAAAAAAAGTGGTTTCTGTTTTTACGCCCACTTGAAGAAACTTCGCGACACAAACTTTCTTGTTTAGAGAGGAGACGAGAGAGAGAGATGGAGGGGGTTGTTGATTTGGAGAAATTGTCTATGGTGAACCCACCGACTGTTATACAGACATTGTTGGCCATCATGAACATGTGCAGTAAACAAATTTCAAATTTTCTACTCGAGAAGAAACTAAAGTACCCCCCCATATACATTTTTTTATCTTTATCTTCCCGCATACCATCTGCCAGAGAATCTCAGAGATGTATAGATGGTATCATCCATAAGAGAAGTACCTGAAAACAAACTGAAAGAATAATAATAAAAAAAAAAAATTCTCTGACACCCAATTCACCTTAACGCTGCATCCGAGAAGAGCGATGCGATGGATGTGCGGGGAAAAAAGGTAAACACTGAAGACCCCGTAACAATCCATGCATACATGCGAAAAGTGCCACAGAAAGCGGGTTGACAAGAACTTCGGTATCCTTTGTTGTCGGCTAACACAGTGAGTCTCCATATTTGCCGTGTTCTACAGAAGCCCTCGTAACCAAATCAATAATGATTCCCATAACGTAAAATCATAACCCGGAGAGACGGTGTGCACAAGTTCCACGTGTGCTCATTGGGAGCCCAAGGCAGCCCCGCAAATCTTCAGCGTCGTGCGTTCTATCCACTTCAACATCTCCTCGTTAGTTGCAGCGTGGCCTGCCGCCTCTACTGGCTGCAGTGTCTGCTACACCCCACTATCAATGACCCTTGAGTGCAACCGTTGATGATGCTTCAACGGTTGTCGGGAAACCGACGGCCGACTTCATTATGGACGGTTTTCTGCTGCCGAAACTCTTGTCGAAGATGCTGTAACGGCATATCTGGCCTGGCTACTTTCTCCCTCATTACTGGTGTGTTTGGGGGATTGGTGGGGGGGAGGGGGTGAGAGGGGAGAACCACAAAGATGGCACGAGAAGCGCACTATGTGTCGACTACAATCACAGCATGGTTGATCGGCTATTTGTCATCTGTCCCCGGTGTTGTGCGTTTGTTTTCCATAATTTCATATTGGAGTGAAAAGGGAGTGGAACACAGCGAATGGGTATTCATGACAGAAGTACACGGAGGGGAGAAGGGTTCATTTAAGAGAAGCATTTCGTGGTATATTATCGTGTACGTTAATTTTCGTCTTTCGTCAAGTATGATTCGAGTGACAAAAGTTTGGGAACCACTGGGGTAGAGCGAAAACCAATGCTCTCCTACACTACCCATTAGACTAGTCCCCGTAATCTTCTGGAGGAAGGATCAATAATATTTTGGTAAACAAATATAAAACTGTGTTATCTCAAATCTTCGATTGTCAAACCCCCGGTTTGAGAGAGGGAGGGTTGAGAAGTCATTAATTGATATGAAATGTCAATCCAAAAGACCACAGATGTGTATTATAACCAAATTACCATGGAGAGGTGTTAGAATTTAATAAAGCGGGCATTGGTAAGGCCTTCTGGTATTGTGCAGGACCAAAGTTTGACCTGCTCCATTCAGGTCTGTGAACTTAATGAAGGTGGGAGACAATGAGAGTAAAAAAATTACCTTTTCTTTGATACTCGGTGACTGCTTTCCTTCTTGTAATCTTCAAAATTAAGTACAGCAAAATCCGAATATTTTGAATTTGTCACCTGACTATTTAGGCCATTGTGAACGCGAGGCGAAGTTCAAACAAGATCTTCGAATTCCAAAAAGCACAACGCACGATTTTCAGTTTTTCAACTGTCTAATTACCATACCTTTCGAACTTTCTTCAGATCACTCTCCTATTCAAGTTACTCAAGTTAGAAATTATAATCCAGATACCACTCTCAACTGATATTTTCTACAAAATTCTTGAAACCAGAAAGAGTCATCAACCACTTCTTCACCATTAATTGGAATCATTTATTTTCGTTATCTACTGAAGAGGCAATCCAATCCTTAGCTGAGCAGATGAGACATATGGCCATGATTGGTGCATCTAAACATCTGGACATGAAAACTGCCTTTAGACATAAGCAGAGGGCATATAGAAAATGGATAAGATCCAGAAACAGTACAGACCACGAAATCTTTAAAAGGGGGAGAGCTCACTTCCTGCGCCTCAAGAGAGGAGCACAGCTATTTGAGGAGTAGGCGCGCATATCTTTTGATCATCCAGATGCGACCACAGAAACCGCAATCCTGCCTAGTCTAACTGAGAAAACATAAATGCTGTGGATGATATAATAGTTACTTAGCAACAGCTTATTGACGTGATAAATGGCCTTCCCAACAAGGCTACAACAGGACCTGACGGTTTTCCACTGTTTATGGTCAAGGTGTGCTGTGTACATTGTTGGATCTCCTCCTTAACATCTTCCGGAAGATTCTAAAGACATGCGCCATTCCTGAACTCTGGAAATCTTATTATGTCAAACCAGTCCCTAAAATTGGAAACCCCAAGACTGCTAAAGTTATTTCAAAAGACCCAAAACAGATTCAAGAAATTAATAATCAAACCTCCAATCAAATTCAACAATTAATAGATTATTTACAGCTAGCTGGACTCCAACTAAACAATGCGAAGTCAGCCCACATGACAATTACGAAGAGGAAGTTCAGGAATGACATCCGAGTTGTAGTTAATGGCGAGACGATTCCAAAAGTATCATCGCATACTGACCTAGGGTTAATGTGGGATGAAGATTTAAATTTCAAAGATCAATTCCTGAAGACAAAGAAGAAGACCTATGCTGCATTCTGGGCTATCCGCCAGGAGCTCGTAGGCTGCCACAACATCAATCTGCTTTGCCAATACATTGATCGGTGTCCCACTTCTATACCTTTATATGCATCTGAAATCTGGTCCTCAGCACCTGCCTCTCTGCGTAACAGATTCTTGGCGACGGAACACTAGATTCTGCGGTGGTTGAACCGTCTGAGAGGGAACCCGTTTACCATCTCCAAATCTATTCTTCTAGTCAATCTAGGAGTGAACCCTGGAAGCTCACTGTTCTTTAAGAAAATCTGTCCACATTCTCTAAGCTGCTAACCCGTCAGATTGACGCCCCATCGATCTTTGGACTCACTATCCTGGACTCCCTAAAAGTCATGTTACACGGGAACATTCCCGTGTAACATGACTCAACACTTCAGCACCTTCTCCATAGATCCAAATAAGTTTGGAGAAAATAGAAGATACAGAAGCCAAATGATCGAAGAAATCTAGACCAAATCACCAGAACTATCAGGACCAAATCACCAAAAATTTGTTTAAAATTGTACGCTGTATTAAAAAATATATATTTGTACACCCTCCTAACCCATTGGCTGTTCAGGGAGTGAATCTATGGTTAATAAACAGATGATGATAATAATAATAATAAAATAATAATAATAATAATAATACCTAACGACGTAGACCAAAAAGCTAATGTCCAAGAGGCAATCGGTTTATCAGTGCCAAGTATTTTACATCTAAGAAAGTGACTAGGCTTTTAGCGCATTGGGTTTTTAGCTTATGGTGGAAGTCACCAACCTCTCCTAATAATAAGAGAAGGCTATTTGGGTTTGTACTGCAAAGTAAAGCAAAGCATTTGGCCCAGCTCGTATTTTCGTTTTTTACGTATCTGCAAAGAAAGGACAGAAAATTGAACTAGATTAAATGTATAGTGAAGATGTGTAGTTTTGATTATTCAATAGACTCTTCTTTATTGCTGAAATCTAAGTCCGATAGCAAAAGGAATCCAAAGCGAGTTGGGGACCATTCAAAAGAACCTTGTTACAGCAAGCCTGCACCAGCACACACAATTATTCCCTTCATATAGAAGACAAGCAGAAGTCAAAGAAAAGAAGAAGAAAATAGCATAAGGGGGGAAAGGTGGAGTACGATAAAGGATGCTGCTCGACCATGTCTTTATCCAGTGCTGCCCAATGTAGTTCATATGGAATAGGAGTCTTCAGTTTAGCAGCTGTAAAGTTATCCAAAAACAGTTCTAGATGGAAATCTCTTAATCTGGAGTGATATCAGAAGTCACTAGTTGATGATGGTTTTATTGTGCAGACGAGGGATTGAGTTGCGGAGAATCTTAATAAAGGATGAGCCAGAAAAGTGCAACATCTGTTGAAACCTTGCGGTGTTCTTGAAAATTCTACAATTATTTTTTCATCTGGACGACAGAATACGCAACAGGTTGTATTTTCATTTATGATGTGTTTTCAGTTTGATTGCTTGCATTAACACTGAAGTTGAAAGTCTTCCTACGGTTAAAAGCAGCATTGCAGAAGGTTTGAAGGACCCGGAAATTATTGATAGATACGAGTAGCAACTCACATCCAGGAGACAGGCTTGGAACTGTTCTCTTTACCGTATTAAAAATTCTAAATTGGTAAAGTTTTGGGTTAAGAGAACCATGTCCAATTAGCATGTAGGAGGTAAACAGTGAGGGTGAAAACCATTTTCTGGTGGATGATGGAAGTAGTATAATTGCATTAGGAACGCATTTTTTGGTAATGGCTCCTTTTTCTGTAGAATTCCATCTATTCTGTGAATTGTTAAGTAATAAATTTTGGCCTGCAGTTCGTTCAGGTTTAGGATCAGCCTGAGGATTAGCAATTAGCAACCCTACTCTTCTAAATTCGGATTGGGTTGCTTTCCCGACAAAGCAACTAAGGTGTCAGTATATTGCGTCTATGAATTGTTTGCCTTTACTGGATGAAAAACATAGTTTCAAGAGGACTGCAACCATGAAATCCTTTCCAGAGACCATTAAAAGTGGACCAAGGTGGAAAAAAGCCCATAGAAATTCCTCTTTGATGGATTGAAATCTTGGTCGTTTCCATGTACATTCCGGAAGGACATCGATCACTGGGAAGGATAGAAAAATTTCCAGGAAGGAAATTTTTCAACCAACGAATGTAATCTTTATTATCTTGGGCAAGTAAGAATTATAAATAATTTTAATGTTAACCCTTAGCTTTGCATCCTGTTGTAAAGAACTACTCAAAATTGCTTTTCTTTTTTTTGCGGACTCAAGTGATTATTTTGCTACGGTTTCGGTATTAGCATTCGATCCTTTAAATTTACTGATGGATGGGGCGAGACAGTGGGCAGGGAAACTGGCGAATTCAATTTTACAGTTCTTAACGGGTGCCTTGCGTGACGCTCGGCTTAAACAAAGGCCAGCCCAAAGTCGGGCCAGACCCCTAGAGACGCCCAAACGGCTAGATTAATTTGCGAACTCTCACAAGTTATTCGATATCAGTGGTCAGGGAGAGACTTTGGTAATCTAGTCAAATCAATCTTCGCAAATATCCGCTAATGCGACAACCTAATCGTGTTAATGGCCTATCACACCACCATCATAGCCCGCGGGACCGAGGGAACGCTCACTGTAACAGCCACGCAGTTGTGGCAGCCACCAACACTAGCCGATCGTATATTAGACACTAGCCTCTCTCTCTCTCTCTCTCTCTCTCTCTCTCTCTCTCTCTCTCTCTCTCTCTCTGTCCTTTCGCAAGGCATTACCTTTAATAAGAACGACTGACTAAAGGTGACAAAGATTTAGTTATAATGATTTAATCCCCCGCGCCATGTTCTTAGGATGATGGGATTATCTTAACTTGTTGGTTAAAAATCAGCAAGCAGGGAATGCTGGCAGTTGGTATTCTTACCATAAACAAATAATAAAGCAGTAGATGCGATGGTACACGATGAATTCAAAACCCTTTCTCATGCATTGTTGATAATGGAAAAGTTTTAAATCTTTATAAAGACCAATCATTGAAAATCTAGTGGACTGATTAATTGCAAAATATTAATAAAGGAAATATAAAATGAAATAATGATCGCTCTTAAATGTGGTCTTCCTTGGGTTCTTGTTTTCTTGGCCTCCAGATCGTGGCAGGTATGCGTTGTATATGCCTTCATCTTTGCCAGTCTTTAAAACACCTCTTCTCGCCGATTCATTTTCAGCTCCTCACACCACCAACAATCTCTCTTTGTGATTAGTTGACAAGGAGACTTGGGTGGCTAAGAACCCTGAAGTGATTCCAGGGATGAGCTTAACAACGCAGCATAGACTGCTGGTAATGGATCCTTACTTATGGGCAAGCAGATCCAGAAAAAAATGATGTCGTGTCCAAAGATTAAATGGTACAAACTGATTGGGGAAAGGAAGATGTCGTTCAGGGATAAGATATTGGAAGAAGAAAATTGGGACCGTAATTTGGGTGTTAATGATATATGGATCACAACTAGAGTCTTCTTTTTAATGTGGATAATTGAAATGCGGATACAATTAGCTGAATGCATAAAATCGATAGCCAAAGTAGTGGAGGAGTCCAAATGACAAAGACATTCATAAAGAGAGACTTGATGGTGGTGTGAGGAGATGCAAAAATGGATCAACGAGAAGGAAGTGTTTTTTAAAGATTTGTAAAAATAAAGGGAAGCAGAGGGTTTGTAGAGGTATAGGAGGACTAAGAAGAAAACAAAGACAGTAGTGAGTGACAAGAAATATAAAAAATATGACAAGCTGTATAATAAGTCGGAGATACTGGAGGTGGCGAAGCAGGTATATAAACTTTCTTGCAGAGACAAGAGAAAGAAAAAATAGAAATCTGGAACCCATTATACTGGTGAAAAGTGTGGGAATTCGACAAGACAAGATTCTTTAATGAATCTTGTCTTGGCAATTTTTATGCTGAGGCAATTGAGGGAGAAGATTAGAGAAAAGAGGATTGATATTCATATGATCTTTATTGATTTAGACAAGTCCTCTGATAAAGTTCCAAGGGAAGTAATATGTTGGGCAGTGGAAAGAAAGACTAGATCTATCCAGGATATGCATGGGAAACCGTTACGCGTGTAAGAAGTGTTTGCGGGGAAAAGAAACGTTTCCAGTAAGCGTAGTCTGCACCAAAGTGGCATTAAGCCCATACCTGTTTATTATGATTTTGGATAAGTTAAAAGGGAAGATATAGGAGGGAAGTCCTGTGGTGTTTGATATTTGCTGGTGATATTGTACTAATGAATAATAGCAGAGAGGGAGTAAATATGAAGTTGGAGAACTGGAAGAAGGATCCCGGAGTTCTATTGGTTTGAAGATTAGCAGAACAAAATCAGAGTAAACGGAGAGTAGTTCTAGTGGAAATAGGAGTATGAAGGAGATTGGGATGAAAATAGATCCGCTCACATAGAATAATAAACTTCTGTATCTAGGGTCAGTGGCACAGCGAAGTGGAGAGATTGATGAGGATGTAACGAGTAGAATAGATTTAGGTGGATCAAGTGGAGGCAGGCAAGTGAAGTGCTCCGAGATTGGCAAGCACCAGTGAGGCCAGCGCTGATGTATGGAGAGGAATGTTGGCAAGAAAAAAGCGAACGGAAATAGAGGCTACGTGTTGCAAAGATGAAAACTCTGAGCTTTATGTGTGGCGTTACAAGGAAGAACAATGTGAGGAATGAGGATATGAGGGGAAGTCTAGATGTGAGGTCGATTGTAGAAAAAAATAATGGTAAGTTGGCTGTAATAGTTTGACCACATAAAGCCACGACCACAGGCAGTCATTGATGAAGCAATTTAAGACCTTTCTTTTTTTAGAAGTCGATTTTGAATATAATCGAGCTGAGCCTTCAATTACCAATGAAATTGCCCCTATTTCCTCCCGAATTTGTTTATTTATTTCATTAGTATACACGCATTGGAGAAGCCCAATAACAACGCATGTATTAATTAACCCGCGTAATAATTAATAACCAATCTTCTTTGTAGCGGTACACTCGGTAGTAATGAATAATTATAGAAGCAAATACTGGTTTATTCTTATGGTAATTCCATACAGAAACGGTTGGAGAAATCTGTAGTGCCCTTGTACATCGATGGGTTGAATGCAGACAGAGGAAGCGTGTTGACAGTGATCTTGAATTTCTGTAGTTGGTAATTATCTTCCGAGACTGCACATGCGGGAAGATTGTTCCAGTGACTGCAAAAGAGAGAATGAAGAAAGGAAATTTGGAGTTGAACCTCAACCGGTTGCTGCGTGTTTTTTTTTTTAAAGTAAATGGAGGAATTATCATTCCTCCATTTTCTTAATATCTATAATACCACTTCTTGTTTTGGTTATTTCCTCAAGGTGAACTTGATATTGAATGGCTCGTTCATTTAACTCTTAATATAGTCCCACCTGGTTCCTTTTTTTTCATAATCGTTGAGTTAATTTTAAAAATAAAGAGAAATTATTGTACAGTAAAACATGATCCACCTTTCTTCATCTGCTTCTTTCTACAATATTCATAAACTATGGACATTGCCCATACTTTCTTCTTGTGATGCCAATAGTTGTGGATCTTATGCCTTTTCACCATTCAGTTTGAAGAGTTCAGGATGAACATTGCTGATTTCTAAGACCTCCAGGGATAATGGGTTTCATGCGTGGATTACATGGCTTTGTCCTGCCCCTCGGAAACTCTGGTTTTTCATCTAGCAAAATAAAAACAAACCGGTCACAGAAAGCACCCAACTTACTCCTCATAGACTTTGTTGCTTTGGGGGCAACAACGAAACCCTAAACGAAAGTCATATTGCATTTCTGTACATTTATTATGAAATTGCTGATTTTAGCCCATTCAGGAAGTTTTTTTAAAAAAAAAGACTGAAGATTACTGAAAATTATTGATAATTTTAACGGACATAAAGAATTTGGTTGAATAATTTAAGCTCCTCACGCTTGAGTACGGGAATTTAAAGTCAAATCATGGATATATAATTTGAAAAAGAACCTTGAGGAATGCCTCTGAGATAAGTAAATCGTCTAGATTCAGACCTAGAGTGAAACCATTGTGTAGTCTGCTTGCATCAGTCAATGAGGGAGCCTAAAAGCCATATAATAATAATTGATCAACAGTTATCCAGTGGTCCATGGAATCAAAACAACTACATGGACCACATATACCCGTATAAATGACACGTATATCACTCAATTCTCCTGCACGTGAGGAGTAATTCATTTCTGAGAATTTATAATCCGCATTTCCATATTTGACCATTCTTAGAATTGACTCAGGGGGAGGGGAGGGGGAATAGAGTCAATTCCCCGACATCTAGTAACACAAACTTTAACACCCAGTTAATGCAGTGACCTTATTGGCTTTGCATATTAACCTTTTGGTGATGCAATTACATTTCCAAATGATTATTCTCCAAGTTGAGTTTCTGCGTAGTGATAATGATGAATCTCTTTTGATATTGCGCGACAATGGAGTCTAATATCCAGTAGTCTGTAAGGCCCTTACAGGTTGTTTGGTATTGTGTCCCGGATTTTCTTCTAACTTTCATCAAAGCCTCGAACCTGTAGCTCTCGAGACCCGCATGACCGACGAAGGACCTTACGTATCTGTGCGCCCTATTCTTGTTGTTCCGCTGTCCCAGCGCTGGGCATTCTTTTCTTCTGTTTACGATCCAGCGACCGCATAAATTGTGCCTCTTTTCCTCACGTGCCAAAAAACCGCTCCCCTAGCCCTGCTTAGCGTTAGAATGCAGTCCTTTGCAGTACGGCGGAACTGGTCCATAATAGCCTCCCAGGGTTGCTTGTTGTGCAGAGGATGAATGGGTGGGATTGGTAGAGTCGGAAGCCATAATCGGCTGCTTGTTGTTGGAATAAGGGGCACGCATTTGGATCTTTTAAAAATATTTATTGGACGTTCAATGTCGACCTTATCGCCCTACTGTTGAGCGAGGGTGCGCAGCTTCGTCTCCACCCCTCCTTCCCCCTCAAAGCACTTTTGGTAGTGAACTTTAGATATGTGACTGAAAAGGATTATCTTTCACCTTTCACAAGGGGGTATCGCCTACTTTCGAAAGGTATCAATAGTCGGATTGAGAGGAGGATTGTGGAAAACGACTTCTCGCTCTCTTTCTGTGTGTAAGCTAGTCAAACATAATAAGTATGGTAATGTCGAGTTCCCCTAGTTCGTTGTACTATTCAAATATCTGTCCCTCGTTGATCAACGGTGTCGGTGTGACGTACTCCCACAGGCGTTGTTGTCATGGCGATATCAGATACATACCTGAGGACATACTTCGGTATAAGGACGCGTACTAAAAAGTACAGTAGCATATTAAAGTGTCAGATTAAATGCTTTTTTTTTTAACTTACAGTTAAAAAAAATTTTGTAAGGAGACAGGAATTCTCTTTGATTGCAGAATCAAGAATCCACCTTGAACTTGATGCCCCTCACCGAGACCAGTAAATGCCTTGAGATAACTTCATTTCAAAAATCCCTCAGCCTCTTTGAACTGTTTTATCTTATTATACTGTACAAGGGGCTTGGCATCTATTCCAATATTTTCTAACTCCTCTTGGCGTGAAACCATGGATTACTGTTGTGGTAGCGTGTATCTTTGAGCCCAGTTTGGTGCCAACCCTACTCTTCTAGCTTGCTTCAGCTAGCTCCCTTGTATGGTCGTGCCGAACGCCCACCCCTAACGATTTCTGTATTTTACTAAGATGATTAATCTGAAGAAAGAACAGATTTGAACGTATTTCACGAGTTAGTCAGCTAATTGAGTTAAACAGACGTCTGGAAGTTCAGCTATGTAGGAATAAAGATTATTTAAGGTAACTCATTGAAGAAGTAGAACAAAGTGTGCAAGGCTCCCATTCATTTTGGACTTTAACATTGAGAACAATGTACCAACTGTTGAGAACGGTCTTTCTGATTGGAGGAACAGACATTAAATTTCTAAAGCCGGTGACATTAGAAACAGCCACTTCTCGTTGGAGTTTGAGTTTTGCAGAATTCCAGTTGGAAGGATATTGGACTAGAGATTTCATCTGTACTCAAGTTTGAATGGTAATGTCTGGTTCTTCGAAGAGTATAAATGTGGTTAGTAATCGTTCCATTAGTAAAATCATAGCTCAATAATTTTGGCAACCAGATAACTCAATTTTTCAAAAAGAAAGCCAAATATTGTACTAGCGTAGTAAATTTTTTAATAGTGTCATGCAAATTTAAAATCCAGCGGGATTCCAAATCCCCGGGATTGTAATCCCTACCCACAGCCCACTAGTTGTGAAATACTGCTCTAGACCAAACTATTTAATGTCCTTACAAGATATTGAACTAACTGTTGCTGGAAGTGGCCAAACTCCATCTTGTAAACCTGTTTTGTTTTCAGTTGGACGTCCATAAAGAAATAACTTAGACTGATAAATTACAATGATTAAAATGAAAAATATCCAAAGTCAATTAGGATGCAGCTTTCTGTGTATCTTGGTTCTTTGATTAAAAAGATGAATTCCCCGATAGGCACAATTAAAAATACTTATCCTTTTAATCAACAAACCAAAGTACACAAAGCTCCATCTTGGTTTCCTTGGAGATCTAAGATTTCTGAGATGATGGAGGGAGTGGAGCATTAAAGGAACGCTTAATGGTATAATAATAATGCGTGTTTATATGCTAGCATCTGTATATATGATGATGAACAAATTGAAGAACTATATGAAACTATAGAAGTGTTGAAGATGGTTAATGAGTATTGTAGTGAAACATGGTTTAGAAATCAAACAAAAGCAGTCCAAAAGCTATCCTGGAGAGATATTGATTGTTACCATACTATGGTTATAAAGGAAAGTAATCTTAAATATGAAAAGATGGCCAAAAAAAATACAACCACCAACCATAATCATATAGCCAAGCTGGAACCTTGAAAAATTGAAGAATCCAACAGAAAAACCAAATTATGCCCAAGTAGCAGATGAGAGTATAAAAGATATCAGAACTATATTAAAGATGGATGGTATTATATGGAATTATATAATTCCATGGTATTATATAATTATATGGAACTTTTTCTAAAAGAAAAAAAAGTAGCTTCATGAAAATCCATCCATTAGGAGTCGAGTTATTACATGCTAACAGACGGACGGACATATATTCTAAGGCGCCTAAAAAAAAAAAAAAGATGAAATTATGGAAGAATCAATAGGAAAAGATGTAAAGCAAGGATATGTCCTTTCTCCAATGCCTTTTGACATGTACACTGAAAGGCGATCAAGGAATTGAGGAAAAAGATGGACGGTGGCATAAAAAATTAAAATTAAAATCCGGTCCGATACTAAACAAGAATAAAGGTGATGAGGGTGTAGCAGGAACTCTGACAGAGCAGTAAATATTGTGATAGAGGATAGGAAGGCAGAACAAGTGAAATCCTATAAGTGCATAGGAAGCAAGATAAAAAGATGGAAAAAGCAGGGGAGAAATTATCAACAGAATAAACCAAGAAAGACATCGATTTTAATATTTTTTGTTTTGATAAACTGTGGGTGTGGCAATTCCGCTGCAATAAAAAATGATAAATCATCCTTTATGTACTCTTTCCGCTCTTCTCTACCACCAGGAATAATATTCTATGGGGGCCCCGAATGAACCTTTCTAGGAGTAACAGCGATCACCAAATTTTTATGCTGTTTTAAATTGCTTCCATCGCAATTTGAAATCGCACAGGGTAGGATAGCGGTTGTCATATGTCAACCATTTCGAAAGGTTACGAATATGGTTATAAGGAACTTAGTGGGGCATTTTAACAGGGGCTGAGGTAGCTGGTCCTATGCAGAAGTGTACAATTTCTTGCTTTTTTAAAGTAAAAACATCTATAGCGGCACCCAACAATTGAATGTAACGAAAATGCGTGACGAAAAAAGTAATTGTTGACAAATATTTGCATTGTTGCAGTCATATGACAAATATTTGCATTGTTGCAGTCATATGACAAATATTTGCCATATGACTGCAACACTGCGTTGTGAATTGCGTTTAATAATGCTCCATGCTTTTTATTACATAAATGATGCTAAAAAGTTTCTCTTTTGGCCCGCGATGAAGCTATTAGCTTACATAAAAGGAATATTTTGGTTTTCTACTCATTCTGCAACTTCCCTCTTTGTAGAAACTTCTGCATTTAGCAGAAATCGAATATTTCTATCGATACACTCTTGGAAGGGGGGGGAATAAAATAAAATCACCCTCACTGACTCGCGCATGATTTAAATGAAAACAAGTTCTCGCGGCATTGAAAGAATTGAAAATTTCACATTCTTACTCGCACCTGCGTTTTGCAGATCGAAAAATGAAAACATAGCGCGTGACAAGCTTCTCGTGCTAACTCGAATTCCAATAATAAAATTGCCCTTCATATCGTGAACTACCTGAAAATGTGGGCGGGCAGCTATCTCTCTAAACGTTGAATGTGCAGTCTGATAAATATGCACGTTTTCATTATTAAAGGTTTTGTTCGTGTGTTATTTTTCTCGGGGGGGGGAGGAGAAGGGGTAGACTAAAAATAAGAAATATAGGATGGAAGAGGGATAAACACACGTGAAAAATCGATTTGAACATTTTTTTCCATCAGAACATCCTCGTTCGAACTTGATCACATGTACCCCTTGCGTGTGTGTGTGTGTGTGTGAGTTTCTTGTAGAATAACAAGTCTGCTTTCTTCATCTCGTAATTTATTCATGCATACCATTAAAAAGAAAATCAGCGTGTGTACCCTGTACGCACAAAAAGTTGCTTTATTTTATGTGAAAACATCCTTAGGAAATTTAACAGTTTCCAAAATTCGAAAGTAGACGAAGAAAGAAAATCAAAATCGTTTAAATTTTTAAAATCGAACAGCTAGAATAGAAGTTATGAACGATGTAACGTTTTATGCTCAAACCCGCTACTTACTCTACCGAATCAACGTTAGTGACTGAGTTAGCGTTATTGAGGAAGTGACGTCATTTCCGTCTCGCATTTTCGTTACCAATCGGTTTTACTTTCAGTCTGAAAAATTTAGTAGGTGCCCTTGATGATGTTTTCACATCAAAAATATTATAACTACTAAAAAAAAAAGGAGCTAAACATACTAAAACAAAAAAAAAAGCTAAACATACTTGAAATTCTGAAAATATGCTTGGCTAATTTAGCAATATTCAAAAATAGTTTTTCAAATTTTAATTCATGAAATGTCTTCATTTTAGTCCCAAGAAATGGGGAACTTTAACAGTTGGGGTACATCCCCCCCCTTACATTTTCAAACCCTCAAGTTGTAAACACTTCATGACAAAAGTATGTCCGATATGCTTGTGTGGTTCCAAACAAACAAGCAAACAAAAAACATCTCGAAACTTTTCAATTGGACATCTTGACTTGTTCTGCATTGTATCTGGATGTTTCCTTAATCTCTATAAGAAGTCAAACGGTTTCTGAAAGAAACTGCACACTGAACTCGGGTAGACCGCAAACAGCAAATGAAGAGAAACCTTTGGTGCTTCTCCTCCATCAGTTATTTAAACTCGCGAGGGCTAATCGACAAGAATCATTTCCTGTTCATTACTCTGACACCTTTACGAGTTCGAACACCTGGCCGTAAAGCAGGCTCGCGACGGTTTATGCGCACGTGTTAGTTGGCGAAAGTGAACGTTTCACAATAACCTACTCCTCCCCCTTTGAGGTCCTGTCGGAGAAGGAAGGGATGGACACAAGAGGAGGTTACGATGGGGAGTTCGGTAAGTGTTGGTCATCTACCTGCACCGCCCTCATCCCGGTTTCGAACGAAACCCAACTCAGCGGGATTCTGTAGCGTGCACGTGCGACAAACCGACCCACCGTAGCTACGACTGCCGTTGTACGCATTGTTGAATGGGACGGTGTAGATTTTTGGAAAGGTTTAGGGGGAGGAAACAGGGTAGGGGTGATTGATGCAGGTCTATCCATCAATGATACAGTCAAGTTGTCAGTTTAGGGATCGCAAAGACTTTCCCCTTGTTCCGAAGGTGCGGGCCGGCCACCTCTTCCCCTTCTCCTCCTTTCTTACTATTTCCTAACTCTCAAATCCAAAAGGTCTCTTGTACGGAAGAAACAACAAAGATGGGGATCTCAGTTATACAAGAACTAGAGGGGTGGGAAGGGAGAAGGGATAGGGCTTCCATTCAGATGTCATACCTGGGCTTCGAGATGTGGAGCGCTCATACAAACTCGACATGGTTTCTTCAGTCGACCGTGAGCTGCAGTGGAGATTGAAAAGAAAGAGAAACCAAGGAAGGAAACCTTATACAGAAGCATAGAAGAGCTCTATGAAAAGGACCGCCATAAATAATGAATTGGGGGAACGTAGTGAAAGCAGCCTTTGAAGTGAAGGCCTGTCTGTATCTACAGCACACCCTTATTTCTCCAACCCCCAGTACGCTACTGGAAACTACCGTTGCTGTTGGAGAGAGAGAGACGATGGTAGGATGGGGGAAGAGGATAACTGAAGCAAAGGGAGGGCAAAAGAACCTCCACCATTCTTTGTTGAAAGATTTCAGTGGCTGTCAAAGAAGAAATCATAGGCAGCCATCTTTATTCATCACATTATAGTGGTCGGAAAGAATCCTACACTAGATTAAAAAAAGAAAGAAAGAAATGACTCGAAGAATTCAGAAGTAGAAAAATATTATCTAATCCAGTACATAAATGGACTTAAATTATCTAAAAACTAGGCCACGATAAAATATTTCTCAGGTGGCCTCGATATATATTGATAAATCTTCTTATTTATTATTTTTAGTAAACAAAACAGACATTTGATTTTCTAATTGGCACCAAAAGATTTAGATATTGACTTCTGATTAGTCTGATGCGGCTCATTTTCTAATACTGCGACTTTTATTCACCTAATAGACTTGTTTTATATGTTTGATTACTCGATGTTATCTCCTCATCTTTTACACTGGCTTTAAACGCTTATTTTGCGTCCACAGACCAAGACATAAATCAGTGTTGTGAAGTAAAATTTTAATGATCCTAATTAACGCTACTGAATTCCCTCTTTTCATGGCTTATCCTTTAGTGAATTAGATATGAAAGGACTTTCAACTCCATAGTCTTTTCTCCACGAACAATGTACCGCATGATTAGGCAAAGGTTTAAGGGAAAGAATAGTCAAGTTTGCAACTCGATCGTCGTCTGCTCTTGTAATGTGATTTTTAGCCATAGTAACACGCAACAATAGTTAACACAAGAACGCGCAAGAGCGTGCATCAACCATTAGGCAACAATTGACATACTCGGGCAACAATTGACACCCTCACGCGGCTTTTGGCTAAAGAACATAATGGAACGCATTTGTTTCTATTTATAGATTATGAAATCTGTTGGTTTTGTTTTTTTTTAACGTCTTATTGGAATAAGACTGATAGGAATTTATCTATAAGAAAAAATAAATAAACAAAAATCAGATGCGCATCCATACACACACTGAGTGGGTAATTGAATCCATCACGGTTAGGAATCTTAATAAGTTAAGAATAGTTAGAATAGAAAGACCACAGGAGGACAGAATTAAAGAATAGCACAGGAGCATATAAATTACTGGGAATGATAGGAGGTGGTTTATCAAGATCATCAATACACGAGTTAGAAGAAAAGCAGGATGCTAGCAGGTTAGCTTTATCTTTGGCTGAAGTGGCAAAAGAACCATCCAGTTTTGAGAGAGGTGGGAGTGCAGATGAGCAAAATTTGCGCCCAAAAGCGTTGTCAAGAGACCAGAATGCTCGACTACGATTTGGACAAGAAGCAAGCTTTCTACTCTTGGAATGTTTGAAGTCTAGTTGGGACTGATTAATAACTGCTTTGCATAAACCATAGCAGTGTTTATAGATTACAATTGTGATAATGGAAGACTAATATAGACCAATCTACTCTAGTTGAGTTGCCCAGTTTCAGCTTGCATAATTTTGGACTACTGGGTACACAGATCCCAGAAAATTGGGAACCAAATTACAGTAGTTAGAAATGTACTAGCAGGTGTGCCCATTACGTTTCTTAGTGGTAGGATTCGAACCCAGGCCTTTTCTACACTTGTTTAGGTCGGTGATCGTGACTACTTGCTGCTACCCATGAGGTGCCGTCTTTGTGGTCCGTATTGGTGGAGTATTGTGAAGGATCCATTTCAGTGGCCAGTACTCTTTGGGATACTTTCGCTTCTTTGTTTTGGGTCATTTGCATACAGAAGCTTTTGTTTAATGGGCCATCTAAGCGTACACCCAATTTTATATTTGGAATCTCAGCTTTGGGTTGAAAATTACCCCCAGATTTTGTGTGAATATTCACTGTTGTGATATGGACTCAATAGAAAGTGGGTAGAATTTTAGAGATTAGCTTAAAGAAGATTATAACCTCTGGTTTATTAGAATTTAGGCGTAACTCAAATTAGGCGAAGGAAAGAGCTGACTTAGTAACCCTGTTGTATATAGATGCAGTACGGGCGACCTAGTTGGTACTCGTTAGGATGGAGATCTATATCTTGATGGCACTGCGTACTTAAATCAAAATATCTTCTCCATTGATGAAAGGTATTAATGCAACTGTGAAAAGCAATCCACACAAAAGTCCTCCCTGCTCCTGCCCAGCAGTCATTTTTCTAGTGTGGACTGATTTGTTGTATCTGAAGCAAACAGGTCTGCAGGAGAGTAAGGGACTTCTATTGCTTTGAGTGCAATGCTGGATATTGCCAACAGAATTGTCAGCGTGAACTGTTTTTTCCATGATTTGGAGCGAGGTCGATCGCGATGACATTGACCTTTAGTTCTTAGGTTTATTTAATGATTACTTTTAAGAATAAACGGGATGCTCGTATAAACTATAAAAGAAACTTTTCTGTTGAGTCTCCAACGAATTTTGTGGAAAAGAGAAATTATACCAGACAGCCTGCTTTAGACGTTTATATAAACCGTAACTCTCTGAACAAATCAAAAAGATTTACTTTAGATCTCTCTGCTCGGGTTGGTCACATTTAAAGATTGTCTAATTTAAATAATGATCCCACTTGCTAACCCATTTGGGTGGACCATAGAACAATATCTTCTCGTTAAATAAGGAAAGTTTAATTATATTATGCTTTAAGTATTTCTTCATATTTTTTATTTACTCTTAAGTTTGTCTAATTCTCTTGGTGTAGATCTTTTTCCACATATTCGAGCAAAATTTCAACTTTCTGTTATATTGCTAGGTTGAGTTACTGAACAGGATGTGTATTGAAAACTGGTTTTGCCCCCACTCCCCATAATGCTCTCTTGCGGGTGGCATAGTGACTACGATCACTTTTTCACATCACAAAAAAGGCCCTGGTTCGAACCCTTGTGTGGATACAAAGGAATTTATTTTTATATCTTTATTTTTACACTATGGCCCATTTAATCGGTGTCTGGAAACAAGTACGTGGTCTTTTCTTTCGGAAAATCGAAAAAATTCTTAGAGTTTCATGGTCTTAGTTGCTTATTCTAAAATAAAGCAAAGCGATCCCCCACCCCCAGCAGTAGATTGCACATAAAGTTGTACCTATGTCGAAAAATAAGCTTCCATCGACTACCTTTGAATATAGACTGATATTAGTTTCGTTTCTCAAGCTGCAAACTCTTAGAAAAATCTTTAACAAAATACTTTTCAGCTCAAATATGCATACATATACATTATGTATGCATCCTGCGCATACATATTAGTTCGAAGAGGCTCTCTATCGTTACTTGTTTACATTCCTTCAACTTTATTCGAGAATTGGAAAACCAACGTAAAAATCATCTAATTTCCATAGATGTATCTGCTGCCTTTGACTCACTTTGTGTCGATGCCCTCCCGATGATGACTTACCACTTTTATTGCAGCACATTTATTTAAATAATCGCATTTGTTTTTCAGAATTAATTTCAAGCAATACCTACTTAATTTCTATTGATCTCCATTAGAAAAATAATAATTTTATTTCATACGTAGATGAAGATACCAGTTCCCAAACCTTTTCTGTCCCCCTTGGTTCCATAAACTCATCTAAATGAGTCTATGGAAGAACAATGGAAGTGACAATGGAAGAACAAAGCGCTTAAAATGGAAATGGGTATGCCACATATCAAGAAGAACTGACAATATGTCATTGTCCAAATTTTGGAATGGATACCGCTTGACCCCAAACGCCCGAGGAAAAAACCAAAGACGAGAGGTGGATTGGTGAAATTTGCTGGTATACAATGGCAACAGAAAGCACAAGACCGCAGTTCATCCTACAGTGGATCGACAATGGCTGAAGATGATGATGATGACCACTTACTATTAATCAATAGCTATTACCAATAATTGGCTATCTTGCGACAACTCTGAATCATAAATAAAAACAACGTTCTTTTCTTCAAGGTCTTCGATACCCTTTACTGGATCTGCTTGATTCACTGCTCAGTAATCGTTCAACAATTATCTGTAATAATAGTTAAATGAAATTGATAAACATCGTTGACTGTTCCACAGGGTGTTCCTCAAAGCTCACCCTTAGGCCCACTTTTCTTTATTGTTTATATTAATGATCTGTAAACTGTATTTCTCTCTGCTAATAATGAGCGGCAACTCTATGCAGATGACCTTGAACTTTACAAGTGATCTATTTTCCGATTGACAGTGATGAACTCCAGTCCTGTGTCAGTTCCATCCCATTCTATCTCAACAACAACATGTTTCTAAATCCTTTGAAATGTAAATTCTGTTATTCTCAGCATTCTTACCCGAGTTTAGGAGTCTTCACTTCTGTTATATAAATAACCAGATAAATAAATAAAAGAGATCTAACTGAGAAGTTTAAATAACCATCTTTATTTTGTTTTTATGTTGATACTTTTAAAGAAGTATAATTAAGACAAAATTAATCCTAAATCCTAATTAAGCATTGCAGTTGGCAAAGTAGAAGTAAATCGAAGCACCTTTCACTTTTGACACGCCATATTGGTGTGCCCTGTTATGAAAACCTAGAAGATCTATATCAGCATTTCTTTTCACAACTACTTCCTTCTTTTGTGATCCAGAAGACAGCTCATTTTTAGAACCAGAATGCTCCTGACCTTCTGACAGTACAATTTTGCCCTTTGACCCGCAAATATTTTGAAGGAAAAGGGGATAAAAAAAAAAGTGCTGGAGAGCTTAAAATCTAGGGAAAAAACTCAGCTAATGTGAGTCTGTGTACAGATATTCCAGGGGAAGTTGAAGGAGTTAAATTTTTATAGCCTCTTGCCATTCCATTGCCCAGTACCTGGTGGGTTCTCCTTTCAAATCCGATAAAGGTGGGCATATATTAACATATATTAATAGCCATAAAATATAATTTATTATCCGTTCTTTCTATTAAAAATTTCACCCTTTGTAATGTTGAAGTTTAGTTCTATTATGATGGTTAGCAAACCTACAGGTAGAGATCGTTGTAAATAAGGTGCCATTGTTCAATGTAGTCATGTTTGAGGGACCGTTTCACCAGCATAACGATTTATATGCTTTAGCTTGCCCCATGGGTGCCCCCTGCTGGTGCTATCATTCATAACCCCCAACTGTTTTCAGTTGCCTCCGACAAGCATTAAGTTGGCCGTGATTGGAGAAGTATTTTATCTTTGAAGTCTTCAGAGATATGTGAAGGGAAGAGTGTCCTCACTCGGTATTTTTGGTTATAAAACTATTTTATCGATATAATTTACAGAAGAGGGCGCCACGTGTCGAACTATTGTTTTAAGCGATAGTTGTTGGGCAGAACGATAATTAAAATACGAATTTAAACAAGAATAACGCATTCAAAAGCAGAAATTAAACGAACAATTGCGAAAACCATTAACAAAATCCAATAAATGTTCAAAAATGATACATTTAAAGAGAGTTATGGAAAGAAAAGTACAATCGGTGGTAAAAAATAATAGCGAGAGTGGAAAGAAGAGTAAAGAATCGAACGAAGTGGTTTCAGTGCGAAGTTACAGTTAAATGCTATTATATAACTTTTAATGGTAAACAACCAATAAGACGGTGAACATCTTGTAGATATTTTTATAGAAATTCAAGTTACATAACTACTTATTGTTCCGTTTTCAAAACGCGTGGAAAATCCACATTTCTCTCAAAATACTTTTGATAACAAAGTCCTTCATGGTTAGATTTCCTTAGATAGACATTAAAGGGTCGAAAAAAATGTTTGATAAATTCACTCCTGAGATTTCTGAGTGCGTTGGCAGTCGTAATGTATTTTTGCAACAGCAGCAACACTCCGCCATCTTTTGTTCTAAAAACAAAAGATGGTATTTACTTTCGAAGCCACTGTTTAATGACAATGGGAACAGGCAATGGGTGAAAATTTTCTCTTCTGTCAGGACAAACAGTCCCGCAATCTTTAATGTTGACACAGGAACGAAGTCTCATTTTCTTGGAGTGGTCTGCGGTGGTCTTTGAAGTGTGAAAATCCACCTTGAAGCATTCTTCGTGGCAGCCTGACCACATACAACGCTGACAGTTGTCAGGTACTCGGCAACTGTTATTAGATCTTTGTATGGAGACTTGATTTTTCTTGTTAATTCTGTCTCTATAACGAATGCAATGTTGCTAAGCTGTAAAAATAAGTGGGTACATTGGCGACTTAACACACATGCGCAAAAATTAAATAGACAATAGAAGAACTGCTCCACGAATGAAAAAAAAAGGCCAAAAATGAAAGGGACTGAAATGGATTTTCTCCACTTAATTATTGATCTAATTCTTTTTGAATAGGATGGTAATCATATATACAGAGAATCTATAAACTGAAAATTGCTGGAACTGTATATGTAATATAGTAAAATATTTCGAATTTTCTTCTTGGGCGAGGGTATTTAGAGAATTGGGAGCTCCCGAGGTCTCCTGAATGAAATCCCATTGAGCTCGTATGAGATTCAACATGGAAACAACTTTCAATTCATCGATTAAACATATATACACCTTTGGTAACTTAGACGAGCTTCCAGGCTACCAAGAATCTTTAATATTCTCATTAATAGCATAAGAGCCACGAGAGAAGAGTTGTTTGCCTTCCAGTGGTAATAATTCCTCCTCTTCTGGATACGCAGTTTTAGATGTAGAGGAGCTAATTTTTATATTCCAGAAATGGCATGTTTTTGGTAGGGGGGTTAAGGGGCATCAGCGACTGAGGCCATGTTGCTCCGTGTATGTTGTCTGTATACTCTTGCCTTATACCGATTAACTCAGCCACGTTGTCAAAAAAAAACCCATCATCGATGGGATTCGAGCTCAGGTCTTTACCACCAGGTGTGGGGAGGATGGCGATCCTACCAACTGTGTTGCCCACTAGGACAGAAATGTTATGCTCTGCTCAATTTCAAATATGGTTCTGCTGAAACCTAATGATGGCTGAATCTTTGTGCAGTGCATGATTGAGGTACTAAAGAAGGTCTTATAATGGATCCCCATAAACCTGCTTATACTGTTAACGAGTCCATTATGCAGCTGCTGAAATCTGTTTTTATGTATAAAATCAATCTCCAGAAGAAAAAATAATGAACTCTTGCCCGAGACCGACTAACTCGGACATAAATATCCTGTAAGTTCCTCCGTCTTGACGAAAAGAGCATAAGACTGGTTGTCAAGACAGAAGGAAGGAAAAGCCCAAAAGGAACTCCAGAATTGGTCGAGGATTTGGATGACAGAAAACTGTCTTCTGTTCCAAATAGGGCAGGAAACTGGTTGCTTAGCAGGAAATACAGAAGATGGAGCTCAGAATTCAAGTTTGCTTAGGAAAAAAACACGACTGTAATTACTACACTGCTGGAATCCATATTAGCGATCATTAATAAAATGGAAAGTGTCAAGATAGTATGATGGTTGGCAGCTGATGGCAAATTTTATTGAATTATAAAGGGTTGTGGTAAATAAAGGTAATTGGATGGCAGTGATTTGTATTCTTTCATAGAAATCGGCTTTGGTAAATTTCCATGCGTTTTTCTAAACGTGCCAGTGGCATGAGGGTTACAAAAAGGCGGCCCAAAACAGGAGTTAACTCTGGCCTCCAGATTTTTAAGAACAAATATGAGGAAATCCCATTAGATGCTAAATATTGAATACTTTCTCGGAAGAAAGTTTGAAATTCTTCTGCATCCTTTCTTGAGGAAAATCAAAGAAGTCATTGAATACATGCATCAATAAAGGAAGGTGAGGGCAAGTAGGACAGTAGTAAATCAGATTTATCTTCGGTCTCTTTCAGTTTCTGTAGCACTCATACCACGTCGAATACAAATGGCCACTTCACAACTACCAGGAATCTCAGAACATGCATTTGTGTCAATATTCTTGGGTTTGCTCTCGTGCAGGTACTCCGCCGAAATTTATATCTAACTTAATTTAAATAGGACCCAATACAATGTGAAAAGGGTTGAATATCATATATCTATAGGATTATCTGGGAAAAATGTGGCTCTATTGAGCAAGTGACTCCATAAAACTGAAGTGAATCAAAAATCGGAGGTTAAATGAAGTCCGCAGACCTGGGAGCTGTTTTTAAAGCTATTTCAACTTGCCTGTTATTAAGAATACATTCGTAAAAACTTAATCATTAAAGCAGTTTCCGAACCACTTGTGCATTGTCCTACTGGTCCTTGAGCGGGCCCTCAAGTCAAAGATTTGGAAAAAATCTGGAACTCTGTTCTCATGCATTTAAAGCTAGCACAATCTCTAAATGCTGTTAATAATTACATTCCTGTTAAAATAAATAGTTGTAAACCTCTTTGAGCTCGTGATCATGCCGGACTATAAACAATCGTTTTGTTTTTTATTATTATTTTTTTTTTTTTATCTAAAATCGTTGGGTCTGATGCGATGTCTTTATCCAGGTAAACCAAGCTAGCTGCCTTTTCTAAGATCAAAACTATCCAGCCGTTATAACTAAATAAGGAGGCTGCCTTTCCAAAGTATAAAGGCAGCGCTAAATAAATAACAATTAAAAACAAAACGATTGTTTATACTGGCTATGAACAATCGTTTTGTTTTTAATTATTATTTATCTAAAATCGTTGGGTCTAATGCGCTGCCTTTATTCCGTGGAAAGGCAGCAGCCTTTAGCTATAACGTCTGGACATTTTCGAACTTAGAAAAGGCAGCCAGCTCGATTTACCTCCAGTAAAATCACCAAATAACCTTCAACGCCCGGACAATTATGGTTTTCACTTCTTCACCACACAATTCTTCACCGATAGAGCGTAGGGCAAAATTTCATTTCCTCTACGATCTCTCTTTCTTTGAAGTTGGCGTCATATTTTATGATAAAATATCACAAAGCCTCGCGGTTGTCGGAGTCTATCTAACCAAGCGTTTATACGAGTTGTCGAGACGTTTTTGTCCAAGACAAACCATAATTTATGTTGGTATTAAGCAGTTTGCAAAATATTGCTTCTTCTTCTTCTTCAATCGTCATGTACACCTCTGGTGCAAAGAATGGGTGGAGATAGGTGGGGAGGATGCGTTCATAAATAACATGAATATTTGATAAGTCTCTATAGAGGTGTCCCGATTCAGGTACAACACGTGTATGAGTGACAATGAATTTTAAAATGCACTGTTCCGTGACCATTTATGGGGGCTGTCGCTCAGCTCAAGTTGACAAGTCATATATATTCATACGGTGGCGCTGCTTTGCCGAGAACAACTTTATCTAGTGCATCCCAGGTAAACAATGCAAAGGTGTGTGTGCGGCTGATCGAAGAGAGAGAGAGAGAGAGAGAGAGAGAGAGATGCGGCGCTTTTTTCTTTCATCATATTCAGGTTGTTGCCTATCAATTTCTGTGTAAAACTGTGAAGCTGTTATCCATTCCTCCACCCCCCTTTCCATCCCACCCCCCAGACATTTCCTCTCCCCGTCTCCTTTCCCTCGCTTTGCCGCACTATCAGGTAGCGTCCTCCCAGGCCTCGGCGTGGGGAAATCTATTTCCGCCGAGCTCGGTGCGATGTGCTATCACGGAGGAAGTTCGCTCGCTGTCAATCTGCTCGAGCTCGGCTTTCCCCGCGGGATTAGCTGTACAAACGCGAGCGAAAATTGAAAATTCCACCGAAATGAGATGCCATTCTTCTCAGCTCGTGCGTCGACGGCGCCCGTATTGCCGGTCGCTGTAATCCCCGCGAACGCCAGGGAACGCCGGCTACTGACCACATGAATAGGAATGTTTATTCTCGACCGGTACATCCCCCTGGTGGAAGCCGCCGGGGCTCGCTAGCTAGCTCGTGACTTTGAAGAGTTTTCATCTAACACTGCCTACTGTGCCTTGTAGAGCCCGGGTGAGAAGCAGAATAAAACAAGTCTCCTCCAATCTCTACATATATCAGCGTTTTGTTTGACGGCGTGGATGTTGTGGAGGGAGGAGTGTTTCCGTCTCACCCCTCCCCCCAGTAGTGGAATCATTTTCCCCCCGAATGTTGCCGTTGATTTGCAAATATTTATTTTCAATTCTAAGCATTAAGAGGAGGGGGAGGAAACTGGAAAACGTCTCGCCCACCTCTCATTCAAGATCCCTTCCCTACTCATATTTATCGTGCAAAATGTGCCAACACAGGGACAAGCTGTGTTATCGGAAAGAGGAAGGGAGGGAGTGTAAAGTAAATGTTTTGGCAGGGGAAGTGTACCCTCGAAGAATTTCAGTACAGAAATCTGTAGCTTTCGTCCGAGATTCCACTTAGACAAGAATCCAACGGCCCTTGAATGGAAAGGAAAGGACCCGGTTTGAAGGGAAGAAATGGTAGAACAAGCACTTCGTTTTTTATACGTTTTCAGCAACCTTCTGGTTGCTGGAACCTTCAGCAATCTTCTGTCAGTCATTCTGTTTATGTCTCCTTTTGAGACAGAAAAGCAGAGAAGAGATAAAGGTTGAACCTTGTTTGCATCCTAAACCTCTACCACAAGAGAATAAAATAAATACAAGAGTCTGCAATTTAAGAAAAGTTCTCTGAGATAACCTGGACTGCATTTTTAATGGATATTTTGGAAATTATTCTATCACTTCAGGTTTTTTTTACAAATAGAAAGAAAAATGAAAATATTGGTGGAGGTACTGCTGGTTTGTTTTGTAATTTTACAGATTTCACAAATGTTTGTCCACGCAAATGTTCACTTCTTTCTCGATTGTTCCACTCTTACAGAAAGGGCCATAAGTGTGCTTCATTTTTGGGCTGCATTTTGTTTCTATTACGAATGAGAACTCCTTTGAGGCCTTGCTTCCATGAGTCAGTAGGCAACCTCTACTCTGTTGGTTGGTAGAAAATTCCATAAAAGTTCATAACTCCAGGAATGTTGTTGCAATGTATCATTAAGCTTTATTCTGCAAAATAGGAATCCAATTAATTTTTTGTCAATGTCTGTACTGTTAAAAGGCTATTCATGGACTGGCAGATACTTGGATTTCAGTTTTGACCCTAAAATCTCTGCGTTCTGCTTGGGAAAATTTAAATCTCTCACGAGATCGTTGAGTTCACTTTTTTTAAACAGCTATGGTCCAGAGTTTTGGATTTCTCTGTCACAATCTTTTATATCATCCTCTAGATCACAAATGTTCAAGAGCAACTGATGGAGGTGGTTCGAAGCCATGGAATACTGAATTTTTAGAATTAGTACTAAAAGATCATCCCAATACACCATATATTTTTGGAAACATCGAAATCTATTCAAATCAGTATAATATAAATAACTATATAAGTCAGAGGATACAACTAATGGCTAGGGATACAACCATTACTCCATTTAGCAACTACATGAGACTCGAGCCACGGTCAACTAAAAAGCATGTACTATTGCACTCCCCCGATCCATCATTTGGCAACATCAGGAAGTATAAATAAAGAATAAAGATGACCCTCTTCAATCTACCTTGGTTTTTTGACAGGCATTTGCTAGTCTACAAAAATAAGTCAGAAAGAAAGATCTCATTGACATAAATTATCTTGACAAACTCGCATCGCTGAATTCAAATTTGGTAAATCCAGTTTGAATTATTCGTTCAGATTTCGAATCTTTGCAGCCATACTTACACCTGTATATCTGAAACACGAACACTTGCGAGAATATGACAACGAACAAGATCGACAAAAAGTCATCCTCCATAGAGAACCTTTCCATTCCAGGATGTAGAAGTAAAGCAGAATAATGGGATTGAGTTTCACCATACAAGACAAATGTCTTCAGAATGACCAGTTGCACTAGAATTTAATGCACAATATCCAAAGAAGTCTTAGGAAGTCTCCAGCATCCAGGAGACTAGATCCAGAGAAGTCTCCAGCATCCTGATTATTCAGGATGCTGGAGAATAATATGGACCGCTGAGGTCCACTCAAGAGTTTTTAAAATAATTCCAACAGCAACTCAACCCTTGGATCATATGTACCGATAAGTTGATATATCCACCTCATTTCGATAAGGGAACAGACATAATTGACTGACGATAACCCGTACTGGAAGGAGGACACTCACGTTCAAAATGATTCATGCGTTTTTATATAATTATGGAGAGAAAACGTATCTGGAAATTTTGTAGGCAACTGTATTGCCAATTTTGGATGACATTCCATTGGTACAAACGCATCCCGTCATAAGTATATCACAAATATCGAAAAATAAAATCCAGGCTTTCTTTTTCGCTCTCGGCGTTACCTTTCCTCTGAACTCGCTGTGTACAAATCTAAAATCCGCTCTACTGTACAATATTTTTCCACATCTTGGGTAGTGCCACCTCAAAGACCCTCCAGCTTCTAGACTTCATTCAAAAGAGGGTAGTTAGGTTAATTAAGGACCCGACTCAAAGGTCTCACAATTCTCTGTCCCATAGATGTTCAGTTTCTGATGTATGCCTTTTTTTTTTTTGGTAGACACTGTACTTGCATGGGTACAGTTCTTCCTGTACCCATGGAAGACAAGGTATGTTGTCTGTAAGTGCATTAAATACCAGTATCTCATGGTACCTGGGATCTTAAGTTGTTATCCGGTATGGTGTACTTTTGTGAGTTTGTTAAACTAACCACACTTTTGTTTTACTGTTTGATCTTTTGAAGGCCGCGTACTATGCCCTCGTTGGTAGCACAGTTGATGGAATCGCAGTCCTCCCCACTCCTAGTTCGAGTCCCGTCGATGACGCGAAGAAGTTTTATGGGCCTTTTTCACAACGTGGCTGAGTTAGTCGATCTCAGACGACGGTTGCGTGGTTTTTTCTCCCGGAAACTCGGGTTTTTCATCCAGAAAACAGAAAATCGACCATAGAACACGCAATTTACAGACAGTACACACTGAGCAATATGGCCATAATTGCTGATGCTCCTAAAACCCTACAACAAAAACAACAATAACAACAATAGCCTACTATTTTAATGACTTTTTTTTTTAATCCAAAGAGTTCATCAGTTGATACCAATTGAATATTTACAGCTTTGAAAACAAAAGCAAACAAAAAAATTGCCAAAAATTGGACAGCTTGAACTTATGTTCAATATTAAACCGTTCGTGTTTAGAAATTACGAAATTTGATCTAACTTTAGCGCAAAAAGCATTGGGACAGTCGACAAGACTTCACGCCTTAAACAAAAATACTGTGGCCAACTTTGAAAGGTCATAACGAGCCACATTTTTGCAACGCACTCAGAATTCAGATTATTAACAACTGGAATTAACCTGCTAGCGTACATCTCCATGGCAACGCATTAATGAGGAATCTGGTTAATAATAAACATTTCATTGCAGTGTTCTGCAACTCTTTTTTCCATTGGCACTCCATCTCCTCTTCACTATCAGTCATAGGGTTTACAAATGGATTTGTTCTCTCAATCGAGTCGTGCAGGTTGAATTTTGATTTATTGTTCTGCTATAGATATTGGAACATGGCCACATTTTTACTCAACATTGTCCCTGAGACTGTTCATGCACACAGTTGGAAAGACTATGCTTTTTAATGTAAGTTTGAATCCTTTGATCCTGTTTAGATCGGTCTGTGTAGAATGTCCAGATTCTGAATTGAGTTTATGTGATTAATATATGAATCAAAGTTAAAATTAAAAAAATAGGAGTATTGCGATGAATTTTACTTTAGAAATCAGGGCCCTTGACACACTCATTTCAAAAAGGGTGTAATTAACATCTGATCTTGATGCAGTTTGTCCCATGAAATTTGGATCTAAAGATCGATGGCTTTCATGATGTCTTAATCTAGTCACATAAAGACTTCAAGTACAGATAATTTCTTAACATTTCATTTAAATTAAATTGAACTAAGTAATTTGTCTGCCTTTAGATATCATTTTTAAATACATAAAATATTTATATCAACAAATAAGAAAATGTGCTCATCAATCTTAACAAAAAATCTTAATCTCAAAGCTCTCGTGATTAAAAATTGTAAAATAAATAGATGGACAGTCGGAATTGGCACATCCGGCAAGCAGGAGACTGACAGCAGCCTATGTATGGTCTGAGGATGGGTTCTAGCAAGGTTCCCAAAACGTTACCTTAATGTTTATGTTGGTTGGTTTGTCGATTTGGTGTTTAATGTTCGGGTATTTATCTTAATATTCACGTGTTATAAGAATGGTAATTATATAACTAGATTTCTTGGAAAAGCACCACATAACGTCCTTCTCCAACTATATTAAAATAGTACGCTATTTGAACAATTTATTTCAATCTATTTTTAATAAATAAACCACGGGTCATAAAACCAGTTACTGCAGCTAAATCGGAATCTTCAGCAAAGTATTTTGTACAGAATGTTTATTCATTGTGTCTTTAACATTGCATTGACGAAGAACTTATGCTAACAGTCTCGTGCAATCTCATAATGTGCCTTAAATTTCCGTTCCTAACTTTGTGCACAGCGTCGTTCTTATTGTCCAGTATTTCTCGGTTAGCTTCGATCTAATTAAATTAATGCATTCCACACGTCCATCCTGCAAATCTAGCCATCCTAAATTAATTAATAACACTGCTCGCTGTTATATCTTCTAAGCACCACCAGAGAAAGGGTGAAGGTGCTCGAATTGCGCTCAATAATTGTTAGAGTTAGGAGAATAAACTTGCATTTCATCCAACGTTCAGAATTGACTTAAATCCAAACTTTTTTGTATAAAAAGTGGCAAATGGGATGAAGTACGAATATGGTATGTCATGATTAGCACAGCTGCTGGTTTTTAGGATTGCCAAAAATTTGAATCGACAAGTTCCAGCTGTATTTATGTTTTCTAACCATTCTTTTGTTTATGATTCGTGTAATTTTGTTTGCTGAGACTTTATTTAATGTTACCATTAGACATGAGCACATTTTTTACCTTATTTTACCTCTGCGAACATATTTACGATTTATATCCTTGATTTTTCTTGTCCCTCTTGAGTGAACTCAACGTTTCTTTTCTTTTTTCTTCGGTTATCCATTCTGTTTTCCTCAATCTTCGTTCTCTTCTTCCTTTTCTAACCGTGTACCTTTTACAAGCCGCGCATGTTGCTCTCCGTTTGACTTCCTTGCAGCGTCTCTCCCATCTGCCAACTCCTCTACCTGTTGTTGATTGTGGATGCTTCCCTTCTTCCGACACATTCTGTTTATTCTTTTTATCCTCGCCTACTTCTTCTCTTCATCCGCCTCCCCTTACCGCTCAACGGTATAATGCATTTTTGCCATGGTAATATGTATGGAGATGGAAAAGGCTTCTCGATGCGGTATGGATCACTAAAACATATGTCGTCTACCTCATTGTGAGTACCTTCATAAAAGGGATCTAATGCAGCAGCTACTGAATATACCACTCGCAATAGGCTGCAAAGCCAGGCGAGCCAACCCTTAATGTAGGCTTCGGCATCCATGTAATGAATGCCTCTTCAGTCCGACGGTCGGCAGTGCACTTGAAAGGCCATTAACATCCTAATGCAACGCCAGACGGTCACCGTAGTCGGGCAAGCCGTGTAGAGGAGTGAGTGCATCTAATGCTCCGTCGCTTTTGGCTGAAGGTGCTGCAAACCATTCAAGAGCTATGGCCTCTCTCTCGCTACCGGCATTGCCTATAAAGTCTAGGGGATAGCGGAAGACAATTAACACTACATCTTCGTTCATGTTCCGCTCCTCAGCTTCCCTGATATGTGATGTCTACCATTAAAGGCATCTGAAGCCACAGTCATCCCACGAATCACGGCAATAGCCATCGTATTGACCGTACTCGCCCCCACACGTTATGTCGAAGCATAGTGGCGGACTTGTCACAGGATGATGGGTGTATGAGGTTAGGGATTATGTGATTTCTCGTTGCTAGTGGCCTGGACAAACCAGAAATAGAACTCTGATGCGAAGTGTAGCCGAGTCCAAAAACACACGCCATTATTGAAATCTGCGATGCGATTTCAATAATGCGAACCATGAACTAGTTTGGATTGCAGATTGGAGTTGAAGATTTTATTTGAGTAAAACCCTCGCTCTCTTTAAAATATATCCTTTATGGTAATGCTGAAATCTCTGTTAATTTTATTGTTGAATTCGTTGAGCGTTTTTATATTTGATTTAATTGCAGTGTTTTCAATACGTGCATCAATACTTTTGGGTGATAAGAGCAAGAAAATTCACAAATAAGCATCGTGGCCCTAATAAAAATTTAAGCGCCAATAAATCCCAAAAACAACAACAACAGAACCTAAGGATTCTTGCGTTCACTCCAATAGAACTTCAATAAGAAATATAATGCAGAATTATTTAAAATAATCAATAAAAAGAAATAATTAACAACACTTCAGTTTCTTTCTATTTTCTGTTTAATTTAGATGAGTTAATAAGAGCTTCTACTTGGCTCAAGCTCAAACTAGATTTATAAATACAAGCCGAGTAAAACGTCTTGCCGTGAAAGTTGGTCTCAATCTGGATTGTCCTTTAGAGGATTTAAAAAGTAAAACAAGGAGATAAAATCCCTTTTGAGGGAGTTAATCAGTTGAGCACTAAAACTACGAAAATTGTGTTCTGTGTGGACTGCAGAGTTTACCATGATAATTCATTTTTGGTTCTTCGTAGTTCTAGGACCTTGATTGCAACAAGAAAGTGGAGTAATTTGTTCTCTTTTTCACTATACCTCCAGAATCTCAAATTTGATAGAAAAAGGGAAGAGAGAAGAAGAAATTGTGATTCATGTTGATCAGTGATTCATAAATCACTGATCTTCCAGATTTTTTGTAGAATGTATGCTTGTGCTTTGTCTAAGATATAATAAATTTCAAGATATAGTACGTAAAAGAAGCCTTTTATTCCACTGTATATAATATGCTAAAAGGAATCTCCTGAAGCTGCTCTTTTCAATCTCTTTAAGCCGCGGAATCCTTTTCTAAATCTAAATCTTCCATGGAACCCTTATATCTTTAAAACAGAAAATAATAACCAATAAATTGAAAAAGTAATGCACGTTTAGAAATTAAATAAATACCAATTATAAAAGAAATTAATGGAACATTTGCAGATCCTTGATGTTCCTTTGTAGAAGCTCAGGGTTCCATGGACCACACTTTGTGGACAGTTCTGACTGTTGGATATTTCTTCAGTGTTCCATGGAACACACTTTGAAACCCTTCTGTAGGCTGGACAGTTCTGGCTCTTGGATATTTCTTAACTGATCATAAAATATTGTTTATATATCTCAAAAACCTCATCCTCATCAACGTTCTTGCTCTTTCATCACAATAAAAAAGATCAAAATCATCTCTCATAAAAAAAAAATACAAATCTCACGGAATTCCAGTTTGGAAATCTGTCCTAAAGTACACCACCAAACAGCAACACATTTCAACAATTCCCAGTACAAATGAATCCAATACAGAATGCATTTTAATCTACAAAATACCAATTCCTTCGCCTTCTAAGAAATAACATTGAAATTAGTGTATTTTACCACGCTCTTATTTAAATTTAGCTTTATTTAAATGTTGCAGCCACCTCTCAGAATTTAAAATATCAATCAGACGAAGTTCAAAGTAGAAAAGGGAAAAAAAATAATAAAAAAACCCCACGCATTCCGGATGTTTATGAGAACATAACAGGGACAAATTTGAAACTAAATTGCAACTACGAAGCTCATAACACTTTGGCAAATGACATAAAAATCTCCTTAATGCTTTCTAAGTTTCTTGCTTCTTAAGTCCTCAGGGAGAAACGCTTCAAATAGACGAAATGAAAAACCTTTGGCCCCAGGGAGGCCATCCTTCAGATGTGCCAGATATTAGATAATGATAGAGCCAGTTCAAGAATTGTACATTTCCGTTGCAATGGAGTAAAGTTTTATTGGCTGTTAACGAAAATTCTCTGGCGAGCCGGCGAGCGCGTGTCGTCAGTGACTAGTGGGACAAAACGCCAGAATGATAACGGGGAAGAAATTTTCTTTCCAATGTGCCACTATTCTAGGTGAAAAGACAGAAGTCTTGGAAGCTGCCTTAGGCTTAAGATGGTTCCTATCGCCATGATTGATTGTTTAAGGTCAAGTATGCTCACGCACGCTATATTTATAGGAGGTTTCGTCGAATATAGGAGAAGATAAAACGCCAATTTCCCCTTTATATCCACTCGATGATTTAGAAGAAGGATTAGAAAAATGAATGCGCCAAATATCCACTGAAAGGAAAAACTAGTCGTTGAATTATGCGATGGAAAAGCTTTTGAATCTCTAGATTTGGCCGGGATTTTCATCCCTCGAATTAAATTCAATGTTTTATGTTTCTACAGTCATTGTGTCCCATAATACTGTCAATTCTACATCCACCGGGATGTCAGAAATATGATTCTGTATCCACTTTTCGAGCAAATCTTTCTGAGGACAAAATAATGCAACTACAACGCCGGATCCAATGCGTGTGTACACCCATGATGCTTCGCGAGAAAGGCGAACTATTTCCTCTATTAAATTTTCCAACGGTTACGCTTGAGACAGTGTGAATTTCTCTAGTCAATTAAGACATCTCCCGCTTTAATCCTCACACAAGCACGTGGGGGTAACGCGATGCTCGGATGGGCAGAGACGCTGAACTCGTCAGATAGGCTAGCCTGGTGGCTGTAGATACCATAGAGCCGATCGCCTTGTGCTGACAGGCGCACGCTGATAAAACTAATCCCCTTGCCGCAGTTGGAGAGACTTAGTTGAGTAACAATAGCAGAGAAGTCATAGCCGTTTGGGATTATCTGACTACAGGTGACAAGTACTGTTTTAATTAAGCCACCATCAAAGTATGGAGAGGAGTGAGAGAGAGAGAGAGGTATTGCAGTCACTCTGCAGTGGATATTTACATTAACTTTAGGAAAATTGTGTTCGCTTCTCTCTATCTTCATCCCTCCCCCCAATTTCCGTGTCAAAAAATAGCACGAAATCTCTCGAAGGTTCCTAAAATCAAAGAAAAATACATTCCATCAATTTCCATCTCAAAGAAATTACCTGAGACATTGAAGAATTTTTATATTTAATTAAAAATCATCCATTCGTATACTTATTATCTTGTTTGAGCACATTATTCACGGATGAGTGTGGTAAAAACGGAAAATTCGTATTTATAGGCCATGGATACGTATCCAGTATCCTCTCATAGTACCAGTGGCGAATTCGTACTCTGAAACTTGAATTATTGAAGGCTGGTTGCTAATTAAATCTGCAGCTTGCAGATATTGCGCATGGACTCAAAAACCCGAGATAGTTCAAAAGGAAATTCAAGTCCTTCTGCTCGAGGATGGTTAACTTCGATTAGAGAGGACTTTATGAATTCCTTCAGCTTTTGACGGATTTGATTCCATCAAAGGCTGAAGATCTCTTCAGCCTTTGACGGATCTCTTCAAACAGATGACAAGTGGCGATTCATTTTGGGATTTTCTCGATCAAGTGAATGGAATATACCACTAGACAGCAACGTTATACAACCTTTTTGAATACATGCGTATAGTGCATGTTGCTTGCATCATGTCTGTCCGTCCGTCTGTATGTAATAACCCAATTCTCAGTGAACGCATTTTCATGACGTTTTATATTTGGCTCTTTCAGAACGATTTGTCCAGCCATCCTAAATTTCATTAATATTGGACCAATAAAAATTCGTCAATTATTATTTCTTTTTTATAGCACGCAGGCTATCCATATACTGTAGGTAAAGCACTGGTTATTCTGTTTGCTGTCGTGCACTGATTGGACGAGTGATATGGCTGTGCGCAGAAATGAAATGTTCTCGGTTCGCGCATTATAGTAATTTGGTCGTTTTTGTTATCAATTTATTAAATACATAAATTATTATTTGCTTATATTATAACAGCAGAAACGTTAAATACGTGTTATTATTCCAATTGTTGTTAAAATCCAGAAAGAAATAAGTGAACTGCATTACGAAAGCGTTAACAGTATACGATTGTTTAATTTATTAAATGCGCGTTGCATTTCACGCGCTGTTGATTATCAAGTATTATAAAACATGGAATGAATGAAAAACAGTTACAGTCTTACTTTCAGTTCTAGTAATCATTGATATCTCTGTAATCGTCCATATCTCTGATGATATCAATACTCGTGGATCATGTTGAACGTGCTTTGCTTCAGTCCAATCTCTGGTTGTCTGTTGGCTTCAACATAACACGATGCATTCGCTAAACAATAATGAACGACTGTGTTGCAGAAATCATTCACAGAATTGTATCTGTGGTCCATGTCATCACCATGAAGCTTTTGTATGAGGTGAGTCTTACACTGATACAATTTATTGCTTGCTAGGATGCGATGGACACTCCTGGGATGGTGGTACATTAAGCTACCTTGCGAATTTCTGTGGACTCTCTTTACAATTTATTCTGTTGCATTTTCTTCGTTAGTAGCACATTTTGGTCTACAGATATTGGGCCAGTCGTGGACAGTTCCATTTCTCTTGGAATGGTCAACTAATCGACGTCCGTGTGAAGGATGGTTTAGAAGGTGCGATCTTCAAAGCTTGACAACTAGACCTCACTTTTTTTTGTTTGGGGAGCCAGTTAAGATCTATAAAGCTCTGAAGGGGATCGGTAAAATGGATGAGGGTGGTATATTCTCGCTGGTGGGAGAGACCAGAGCCAAGAGAGAACAAATATAAAATCTTTGGCAATAAAAGAATCGTGGAGTTTAACTTTGGGTAGTGGCATGTGAAAATCATTGATATATAGCGTTTTGTAGATCATTGAAGAAATTGCCTGTCAAAGTAGCCGAGATTGAGAGTTTGGTAAAATTCAAAACAGAGTTGGGGAAAAACGAATTAAGGGAAAGAAAGCAGCTCAAACTTTTATGGATGAGACAGCGCGCATTCAAACCCTTCTATTGTGACTAAAGAAATATATTTCAAAATGCATGGACTGGATTTAGTGAAAGTTTCCAACTATTGCAAATAATTAGCCTTTAGAAACAGAGTTTTTAGGAAATTAACGGCGAATAAATCTTAATAAGAAGAAATTGGCCAACAAAAACTTTCTGCAGTGGAATGTCATTAATGATTTGGCTTTCCATTTTTCAAAAGAATGGAGTTTCAACAAATTCACAAACACTGGGATTCTGGGATCTCTAATCAATTTAAGTCGCTATAGTGGTGACTAGAACTTATTAACGAACGACTTGCAACTACGTCAGGACTTGAAGCGGTTCGGGTCACAGAACGGTACGGACTTTGTGAAGTCTCCTTGCAGCCGAGCGTGTCCTGATGCCGAATAACCAGGTCTGCGGCGGAATAATTAATCTAACGATAGTGAGGTATAGTTGAAGTGAAAAAGACTATCTCCAAGTACTTTAAAAGATTAAGGACTTGCCACCGTTTGTCTTGAAGGAGGTCTAGGGGAAAGAGAGTAGGGGTGTCACTGATGCGGGGTTAACACCGGCGTTCCATAAGCACGGGTTGCAGTCAACGTCAATAATTGCTGCGCTTTCATTGCGGGATTGAAGTAAAACCTACACTCTCGTGGCCATTGTCTTAAGTCGGCCATGTGGAAACAAGAACGTTTAGTAATGAGCGACCCGGTGGCTTGCCGGGGGTTGATACAAAAGGGCGAAGCCCAGGGGTGTCTTTGTCTTGGCCAGCCAGAGCTGGTGGTTTCCCGCGAGTACCATACCTAACTCGTCTGGGCTGATGGACATTGGGTTCCACTTGGCTGACCACCCTAGCGACCCCTACTGGTAGAGCAGCGAAGCGTGAAGGTGTTTATTGTGACTGAGGTTTCCTTTTGATGGCGCGTTCTCAATTAGCGGGCCACCGAGCTTCAAGTTAGAGAGGAAGGAGAGTGGGGGGATGTAATATAGAAACAAGGGGAAGGGGGTGTTCTTATTAGAGAAGCCACAAGTGCAAACAGTGTACACATTCTTAACCAATCTGCCATGGTAACTGGCTAATAGCGCTCGTTATTAATGAGGGAGGAAAAATACCTGACTACAGCGCCACTCGCGTTATTTAAGACTCGCCATATTTCTATAGAAACCAGGACAACACGGGGAGGAGAGTTCTCTGGTGTCATTTAAGTTAACGAGAAGGGCACGCTTAGTGAGGCTTTGTGCTTCTGCTACTTTAATAATTAGCGAATACTTCGGTTGCGTATCAGAAACCAAGACCTGACCCAGTTAGGAAGGAAATTCCTAGGTTACGTTGTCTATTTGAGTGGTTAGTCCATTGCCCACTAAAATTATTGCGAAATTCCATCTCTTTTGTACTTTCTTCTTCTTCTTCTTCCTCACAAACAATGGGACATTCTCTTTCGAAGAAAACTCGTCTTTTCTTGATCCATTTTGATATTAAATCAGTTCTTAGCTAAACATGGTAGGTAATATCTATCTGAGCCGATGGAAGTGAATTTAGAATATTTAAAAGACTGTTTTCCTGCAATGATCTGTGGCAGTGCTCAACAGCTCATATGAAGGAGCATATTGAAGTGGAAATCTTATTCCTTGATGGTCATGCTAATCGCATGATTTAAATATTGATCAGTGTCTGGCAATAATCTGCCACCATACTATACTTCCACCTTCCTTGGTAACGTTGCTCTGTTTTTGCGCAATTTCTTTTTCACAAGCTTTCGTGTTAAGTTTCCAAGCTTACAGTTCCAAAGGATTTAACACTCTGTCAAAATATTCATCTTTCAGTAATGAGTGGACTCTTTAGTTTTAAGTGTTGAAAGCCATCTGCATTCCTGTCCATAGCTTTTGGGAAATTCTTCATTGGACCCTGTTCTTGAAGCTTTCTTCTATAAGCTAATATATTGGCTTATAGATGAAATTTTTCTTCTCGGTTATGGAAGATTCCCCCGAGGAGACCAAATCTTCATTTTGTAATGATCGTTTTTGGCTCCACCGTGTCACTTGAGGAAGCCTTCCTGAGTAGAACGGTGGTATTACCACAGTTTACTGATATAAAGCGCAATATGGACTAAGTTGCTGATGCGCCTAGAAATATTACAACAACAGCTTTTAAACATAATTCTGGAAAGGCATTGAAAAACTTTTTCTTTAGTGTTTGTTGGGTTTTAGGCGCATCAGCAACTCAGGTCGTATTGTCCCATATATATTATGTCTAAATTGAGTGTGTTCTGTGGTCAATTTTTCGTTTGCTGGACGAAAAAACTCCAGTTTCTGCAAGTGAAAACTATGCTACTCTTGCTTGATACCAACTAACTCAGCCGCTTTGTAAAAAGGCGCATAAAAATTCCTCAACATCATCTACAGGACTCGAACTCGGGTCTTTTCCGTCGGGTGTTGGTTGGACGGTTATCATATCAACATGCTACCCACGAGGACATTCTCTAGTCATTTTGGTGTTCATATGAAGAACAACCGATTTTTCTAAAAGCAAAATCATCTCTACTCAGACCGATTAATTGGGAAACGCGTTTGACAAAACTTTTTAGAAGGTCTTGTCAGTGACAGGAATAGAACACTCCACTTTGGCGTGCGATGGGAATTGAATCTAAATCTTTCTGAACGGGCAACAAGTCTCGGTGCCATTATACCCCTATTGAGGAATTCATATACCCCTCCTTCTCGTTGCTGATTGGCAGCGAGATTATTCTCTTAATGCCCCAGAAGCCTCTTAAACTATTAGGGTTTCTCTTGGTTTGAGATCCAGCAGTTTTTCTTTACGTAAGAGTCAAGAATGGTGAACTGGTGGACCATTATCATTCGAATAGCAGAAGAGATCGGGGAAAACTCTGACCTTGGGTCCAAACATGTACTTCAAACTTTGTAAACAGCAAGAGGATGGTATACGATAGCAAGAGGTATTGAGAATGATCTTTCACTCGTACCACAGCGTCTTGGCCATTTCTCTGCAGACCATCGCAACGCCTATGTTGCTTCACTCCACCAGACTTCGTCAGACCCCCCAATCACTTAAAAGACCCTCCAATGTGAAGTTGAATCAATATTTTTCTTGATCGATGGATTTTTAGAAGTTGTCTAACAAAAGATTATTATTAATCAACAACCAAATGATTGTTGAACATTAAGGTGAAATATTGACAGAGTCAGTCCAGGAGAACTAAATTCTTTCATACTTTGTTCGGATAGTTTCTGAGCACCATTCTGTTCTTTTACAAGTCATGTTGTTTTAATATCCTTAAGCCCAAATCAACCACCCATTTTTTTTCTTTCTTCTTCTCTCTCTCTCTTTTTTTTGACCATGCTTATAAGAGTAAAGGTAGAGGATATCCCTAACAGCCACTGCATGGCTTGTTTCGCGCTTGAAACCAATCGAGTGACGTCATTAGGAGGTGAGGCGTAGGTTGGGCCTTGTGTCAGAGATTAAACTAGTTGCTCAATACAGCGAGGAACACGGTCAGGACGCTAATACTTACCCAATCTCCATGGCCTTATCGGCTTAGAGCCCAACAGTCAGTCATGCTGCTGTGTTTATTAAGTGAACGCGCAGCGTTTTCAGGGTGGGGAGGGAGAAGGGGAGGAGACAGGGAGGAAAACGTAGCTTAGCCCCGTGTCGGCACGTTTTCATTATGTCGAATATCTTTAAATTTCCATGATTTTCTTGTTAAGGGATTTTCTCGCATGTAGCGTTCGGGGATCTGACTGCTTCGAATCTCCATGCGCTCGGTGCTGGTTTTTACAGTTTTTCATTATCGCTGGCAAACATGCCTGTCAGATTGACGGAGGGTAGTATTACAGGAATCTCGCGCCAATTTACTCGTTTTTCTCCGGTGTCAGATCATATCAGATAGAAGCAAATTTCAGTCTTTTTTTTTTATTTTCTTCTCTTGTGGCTACCTATTAGTGTTCAAGTTTAACTTTAGTTTTTTTTTTTTCTCGACTAGTTTATCCTGGAATTTATTTATTACTGTTCTCCCTTTGATTGTCGACATAGAAATACGCGAATCTGTTACTGTGTACACATACCTCGAATTTCTCTTTCAGTTTTCTTTGTTTCACGCTATTTGCACTCCCACTTTTTCCTCATTTGTTTTTTCAATTTCTTATTCTCTCTTTCTCTCTCTCGGTATTAATGTATGTTTTGTATTCTGATTGTCCCCCTTTTTCCTACATATTTACTTTTATCACTTTCATTTTACTTTCTCGATTACTGCTTTCAATTCCTCTACTATTGTTCGTCTATTTCGCCATTTTCTTTTTCACTCTATCAGCTTTTTATTCACTAATGTCTTTAAGCGTTAATTATGTTTTTCTTTTGTAATTCTTTTTGTAAGATGCGTTGAAATGTGATCTTAGTCTCTCCATCTATCTTTTCCATCTTTAAAAACTGTTTATTGCCTTCTATTTTTCTACTAATATATTTTTTTCTCTTTTTCTTCTTAATTTTCCCAAACCTAAATACGTCTAATGAACCACGTGGGATTCGTTACTTATTTTTTGTTTTAATATTTCTTTCTATGTTTATTTATTTCATATTTTTATCCCTCTCTCTTTCTCTGTATTTTTTTTCTGCTTTGTAGGTTACTGATGGTGACAGATGCAAATGACACGTAGATGAACTGTTGGAAAATATATTTCTTTACTCCCTCTTTTCTCTTTTTTTTTTAAGGCCTACCAATGAGGGTTGTTAATTATACCTCATAAATTAATTCGCGTTCTTACAAACCGCCAAGTGCTATACGCCTGGGGACAGAGAGAGAGAGAGAGAGAGAGAGAGAGGAAGGAAGGAAGGATAAAAACCAGACGCCTTACGGTTGAAATCAATTTTCCACCAGGCGTACCGAAGACAATAGGTGGGCGAGATGTAAGGCTGCTTAAGACGTTTCAGACGCATGATTAAAGTCTTCAGCCACGTTTCACCGACGATGGACCAGTGGAGTGGAAGTGCCATGTTTTGTCTCAATGTCACCCAGGCCGTTCGCCCGAAACGACAGATGGTGTTAACGAGAGTATATTTTCTCTGGAACTCGTCCGAATTAATCATGTCATTAGAGAAGGCAGTTTTTAATTAATGACTGTTCTTCTCCAATTTGCGACCGCCAGTCTATTGTTGATCAATTACTTCAGCCATCAGAATTGTCCTGGAACAATATCATTACCCTCATTATTCTTAGTGGGCTTTTTTTTCAGCCATTTTGGTGGTTTTTTTTTTTCCTTCTTCTTCTTCTCTCTTCATTGGTTGTCACAGTTTCTCTCTTTGTTTCTTACTCAACCCTTGGCCGAGCTGACTTTGACTGAAACTGGAAGGCTAATGAAGGCAAGAAATTATGGAAGTCGCATTACCATTCGTAATTGTTTCTGACTCTTGACAGTTGTTGGGAGCCCTCTTTCAGGCCCCATTCTCTTATGCCATCAAAGCATATGACCTCGAATGTGATAAAGAGAAGAGGGCGATCTCTTTTTGTTGTTAATTTTCCTCCCTCCTGGTTCTCTTTAATTTGTACCTAGTGGAAATATTATGGTTTCATTAAACAAATTACTTCTTCGATGGTATTAAAAGCTCTTTCCAGGATTTAATTTACAAATGAATGTCCATGGTGCTTGCTTCAATATGTGTGTTCCCAACGTGGAGGAGGACCGCGAAATAGTCCTCTAAAACATTACCAAATATCCTTACAATTTTCAGGCTAACTCAAATCGACAGAGGTTGCTAAAAATAGTCTTCAAGTCTTACCCTGATTTTAACCCCATAAATCTCGTGCTCTAAATGGACGCTGTACCGTTAGCTCAAGCAACCCTTGCTATGAAACTGTCAGGTGATCTCCATTATTACCCTGAATTTCCCTTTCATTGCATCGATGGATACCACAAAGGAATGAAGGTTCAAGCTGTCCCTTGTACGTCTTCTCTTTATTCTGGTGAGCTACAAATTCAATTTAAGTTTTATTACGTTCCGCGGATTTATACATAAAGCAATCAAAGTACTTTGCAGAAAATATTCCCCCCCTCCTGAAAATTATAAGAAAAATAGTAATCATTTAAAAATAGATCTTATTTATTCAAATTGTAAAGTCGTCTTACAAAATTATTGTTTTTAACTGGTGTGAAGAACGTTTTTAAGGACGCTGTGCCTTCTACTCCCATATACACTGTGCTGCCACTTTATCAGGTACACCCCTGCTGTGCACACAAATGGTTTGTCCCACAACGTTGCAAGTCACATGACCACAGTTGTAGATATAAATGCACCAGAAGAACCTTTCTAGTATCAGCTAAACAGCAAAAATGGGGAGAAGGAGTGATCTAATGGACTTCGAACGTGGCATGGTAGTAGGTGCAAGACGTGCTGGACAAAGCATCCCTGAAACGGCAGTTCTCCTGAACTTTTCACGCACCACAGTTTCAAGGGTGCAACGAACAGAAAACATCCTCTCAACGGCACTCCTGTGGAAGAAAATCGCTTGTTGATGAGAGAGGTCAGAGGAGGAGGAGGATGGCTAGAATTCTGCAAGCAAACAGACAAGCCACAATGTCGCACATCACGTCAGAATATAACCATGGTGCACAGAACAAAATATCGCAACGGACGACAAGCCGGACTTTGTCGCAAATGTGCTACAACAGCCGACGGCCACATCGAGTACCTTTGTCATCAATGAAGAACAAGAGAGCACGCCTCCTGTGGGCACAGCAATACTAGCACTGGACTATCAAAGGTTGGAAAACAGTTGCTTGGTCTGACGAGTCGAAGTTACTGGCGCATTGATGGAAGGCTCAGAATTTGGCGAAACCAACATGAATCCATGGACCCGTCATGTCTGACGACTACTGTGCAATGTGGTGGGGGCAGTGTTATGGTGTGGGGAATGTTTTCTTGGCACACGTTGGGTCCATTGATACCCATAGATTCGCATCTGAATATCATATCGTTGCTGACTAAGTGCATCCGTTCATGTTGACAGTTTATCCTCAGTCAGAATGTTACTTCCAGCAGGATAATGCGCCCGTGCAAAAAGTCTGAATCACTATGGAATGGTTCCTGGAACATAACAATGACTTTTGTTTGCTACAGTAGCCCGCTCAGTCCCCTGGATCCCAATCCTATTGAACATCTTTGGGATGCGCTGGAAAGGACTGTTCGCTGCAGGCCTATACCTCTGTCGAATCTCAAGGAATTGCGTGACACACTCATGTCTGCATGGTACTCCATTCCTGTACAACATTTTCAGCATCTTGTTCAATCCATGCCTAGACGAATTCAGGCTGTTTTGAAGGCTAAAGGTGGCTCAACACGCTACTAGGTAGGTATACCTAATAAAGTGGCAGCACAGTGTAGTTGGAGTATTTTAAAGATTGAACAGAAATAAACAAATAGAAAGAAATCAAACAAAGAAAGTAAAATGTATTTTTCCAAATGGGCAGAGCCTTAAAACAAAACAAAGTGCAATTTTAAGAAGTGATTGGAAGGCAAACTCAAGATCTTAGAATGATCTCTAACTAGAGAGACACCACAAAGAAACGACAATCAGACAGTCCCTCTTCTTTCCGTTGTTTGTATTTTCCTCAACCAGTTTTATAAGACAGTCCTGTTTGACTTGGTACAGACACCATTTCTGCATTTAAGACCAAGATCAGGCTTTCTTCACAGTTGAGTCAAATTTTCTTGAAAATTATTCTGGACTTGTTCACAACTGTAGAGAAGGCGGAACACGCTCCCATCCATCTAACATCAGAGTTGGAATCCCTGATATTAGAGATCAGTATTGCGATGATAGACTCATACCTTGAATTCAATTTCATGGACGATAATGCTCTTCCATAAAAAGTCAGTTAATTCGACATATTCCTTCAAAGTGAGGATATTCTTTGGGTAGAGAAGCCAGCTAGATCTCGGAACTGAATCTGATTAACATGTCTAGGATGCTTTATGGACGTCTTCCTAAAGCCCGTCGATCACTTTCCAGGATCCTTCATGCTCCACGATCTGTTCTAAGATTCTAGAAGAGTGGTATTTATTATCACAAGGTTCCACGATCTCTATCCTCAACTCCTGTTGCTACTCTCTCACACCATGTGGGAAAAGCTTCAGTTAGTGAGTCTCGGATGAGCGTTGCGTGATTTTTATTTCTGGAAACTCAGATATTACAACTAATAATGATGGAGGCCTCTTCTCCCTTGTTAGTGGGTCAACAACCAAAGAGCAAAACTATAAAATCTCAGGGAATGAAAGAAGATTGGATCTCATGAAGTTCACCCACGGACACCGATTTATCGAACAGTGGAATAAATTGCTTTCCCAACTTGGCATAAGCAATGAGCCACATTAAATTCGAGTGCAGTTGGACGATTACCTTGTGGGAATAGGAATGGTTTAAAAATTCTGTTTTGTTTTATTATTATTTTATTTTTTTTGACCCATGCAAAAGGAGTCCGCTCCTTGCATCATGTGACGTTGGACAGCAAGAGTAAATTGCATCTAATAAGTTCATCTAGTAAATTGCATAAATGATTTCCTAAAAGACTGGAAGAGGACTCGATTAATCTTCCAGACAAAACGAGAGGACCGATTAAGCAGTCGGCATTGATTTCTGCCTATACATTAATAATAAATCGTTGCTGGTGTCTTGACTAGACGATGATGATATGCGGATTCTCTTTGCCCAGTCATAAGTGTTGTGAAAACTGATCATACCATTTCTTTTGAGGCCATCATCATCCCATCGATCCGTCTTAAAAAAAAAAATTTCCACCAGTTTGGTGCAACAAGCACCAAGAAATATTTGTCCATTTCTCCTTCAGTGCAACCATCAGTTCAACTATAGAAGAAGGTCATACTGGTCACACCTTGATCCGGCATTTTAATTCATCTGAAAGGTGTTCGATGGGATTTCAGTCTGGTCGACGAATTCTTGGGCTTCCTTTTCCTTAAAACCAGGAAAACTCGTTGGGGACGGAACATTATCGTGCTGGAACATGAAGGGGTCCATTTCCAAAGAACTGCCAGAGAGTGGACCACTGTATTATTCAATATGTCAATATATAGCTTGATATTCATGGTTTTTGGCACTTTAACAACTCTCTTCAGGGAACGGCGAATCCTTGTTGTCAATTTGTTTTATCCACTCGACCGTCGACCTATGTGGTCCTCGTTCATTTATCTTTTCACTGCATCGGCTAGGGTTGACTTTGCGGAGTTCAAACGCGTCTGTCACAAGTAGTGACATTAGTCATGTGGTAACTAACGTAACATTAACCTTCTTTTAAAGCTTCCCATGCACTTTTTTATGGATTCATTCTGATTGGTGTGATATCTGAAGTCATTTATACACTTTAAAACCTATTTTGCTTTGTATGAATCTCGTTTGCACCATTCACCACATTTGGAAGGGCGTCCAAATACTTTGGGAGGGTATATTAATGTGTAAAGTGCAGTAAATATTGCATATAGGTACCATTCCAAAGATCTTCTGATCAAATTTCGTGGTAGTAGTTAATCGGGGATCAGCTTTATGTAACATTCTCCAACTGAGACAAGGAATGCACTTGAAAGAGACCCGAGGAAACTGTGTAGTGTAAAATATTATCTCCCATATTGACCCGGTAATATGGTATTCAGTCGTGATGGTAAAAGAGACTCAGTGATAATGGTAACATGGGACTCAGTCGTGATGGTAACAGAGATTCGCTGATGATGGTAACGTGGGACTCAATTTCCGTGATGGTAATCAAAAATAATCGAACAGTCCTATGGGTGAGCAAACGAATTCCAGTTTACGAACTGATGAACAGAAGAGGTTCCACAAACCTCTTCTCTTCATCAGTTCCTAATGATTTAAGTGCAAAATGCCAAAGAACTTATTTTATTTATCTCTTACATCAATGGAATCATTAGCTTTTTGCACTAAAATCTTGTTAGAAGCTCTCGTGTAGCGCAGTGTTTATAATAACCGCCCTCCCGCACCAAATGGAAAAGGCCCGAGTCAAGGATACACGCAATAAGAGTCAATATACTGACTCCTCGTGGCCTTAGTCGCGTTAGCGCTCGATGCTCGTACACGCAACTTCTCACAGAAGATTTCCAACGCCAAAAGCTGTTCTGTTTATTCTCTGATGTCTGCAATTTCTAGATTGAAGTTGAACAACTGGCTTTTGTTGAGTTCTGCAAACAGTTTCACTACAAATAGCGGCTTCCATAACAGGTTGGTGCCGAGTACAAACAGTTCGATGACCGGTGTTTCCATTGGTGACCACCTAATGATTTAAGTATCGTTTCAGATTACGAAATGTGACACTCCATTGCGAAATGTGAATTCTGCTTCAATTTGCACAATCTTAGAGACGTAGGTGGCGCTACGCGAAGCATTCCACATTTCTATTCACGCAATCATGTGTGACATACAGAACGAAACGTCTGTCTGTCTGTCTGTGTGTGTGTGTGCGTGCGTGCTTGAGCGAAAGAGGAGGGGGAGAAAGGATGTCCATCCTGAGTAACTCGGTGCCAGCTTCCGATGGTCAGTAAGGCCTGTCCATCCTTTTCGTGTCATGCAACCATTCCCGCTGACATCATTTCCGACTTCTTCCGGCTGCAGGAAGTCCACTACTGTTCCGTCATAGCGGCTGGCTTTCGTGTCAGCAGGTCGGGGAGATCTGAAGCGGATATGATGTACGGATTAGTGATGATCTGCGTCGGATTCGAGGTGGCCTAGGGTAACCATTTCGCCAGAAAGGGGAATAAAATGAGGTGTATCTGTTGAACGTGTACACTTCTTCCCTTAGTGGTTATCTACTCCAATTATTTGCGCATACCAAGGCCACAGTAGTTGGAGAAGAATGGTTATTCTAGAGGTGCAAAGTAGCCAAGAATTATTTGGATAGTTCAATACTTAGATGAGGATAATTTGAAATGGCGAATACTTCAAATTCAGTGATGGAAATGTATAAAAGTGTACTGAATCTTATATATAATCTTTATTGTGGAAAGAGAAACCACATAAATCCCTTCACATCACCAGGAATGCTAGGGGTACTCAACAGTAGCAGTTCTAATGTTTCTAAGCCATTCTTGACGAAGTCTCTTATACATTAATTCACCCAGGAGTAGTTGTGACAAGGTTAAAACAAACAACATGGATTACAGTCTTTTATAGGACTTCAGGGCTGGAGAGAAGAAGAAATCTAAAGATGCAAGGTCGGGCAATATTTAAAACCCACATTTGTGGGCACACTTCACTACAGCATGCGAGGAATGCGCAGGGGCATTATCGTGGAGCAGGTGCACACCTTTTGAGAGCTTTCCCCGTCTTGCTTTTATTGCAACACGAAGATTTATGGGGAGGTTGCTTTGTTCAACGTTTCAATTGTTTATACCAATGTGCAACAACACTGTAACCAGGGTTGTCTTCTCCATAAACAGCGACCGTTTCTTTGTGGATTGTTTTGGGCGTTTTCAATGGAGATGATGTGAGAAAAAATCTCAGAAAGATCCTTGAGTATAAGCTTGGGCTTATGTTTAACTTAGAAACAAACCATTTTGATAATGAAGGCGATCGTTAACCTTGGTAGTCACAACCTATTTGGCAGTGGACTTCAACTACAGTTAATTCAAACGAGAGTACTACTGAATTCTTGTGGGTGGCCACTCAACTGCACCGAGCCTTATATTTAACTTGAACACTTTGATGGATCTAACCCACAAGAAGACAGTTGTTTCCAGAACTGGATAATAAAAGCTGAATCCAAAATATGGCAGCATTTTGTGTTGCTGTTCACCCCCTTCCCCCACTCTAAAAGCAAGTTTAACAATTATAATTTAAATATTACAAATTATCATAAAGTTTTATTGCATTTCTGGAAATATTCCACGTTCAAAATACTTCCTCATTCACAAGCAGCAGACGTCTAGTTTGAGGTGATAAATCAGAGGATGCTTCATGGAATTGGTGAACGTTACTGCAATTGCCTCCGACCTTGAAAAGTCATCACTGAAATGAAGAACTTCCCTTTCAGCATTATATACATCAGACTGCCAAATATGCCAATTTTATCGAAGCTCGCTTCGGGTACAGCGTAGTATCACTATTCCGACAGCCCGGCCCTCACCAAAATGCCTCTTAATTTTTAGTTTATACAAAACAACATTGAAATAATTAAGAAAATAAAAAAATTATTGTTCTTTATGTAATCTTCATCATCAAAATGGCGTTTTTCATCCCAAAATGCAGTTAATAATTGTGGTTTGATAGCTTCATTATGCTCAAAGTATGCTCAGGTTATTAATATGTATTCTTCATGATATATGTTCCCCTATACACTTACCAACTTTTTCCTCACTTTCTTGTTAATCTTCTACCCACGGTAATTTGTACAACGAAACACTGTCGAAGGCTGGAAGCGAATTAAACTTCTTTTTTTGGTAAAAAACTTCCCTATCTTACCGAACCTTGGGGCATGAGATGCAGGTGTCATCGATATTTTTTAACAGATAATTTTTCCCCTCTTGGCACTTCTTGGAGAGACCAACCAATAAAAAAAGGGAGCCTGGACTGTGGTTGATCCCTCTCCGTCTTTGCGCACAATAGCCCCTAACCTATTAACTGATCTTTTTAGCTGAGCCTAACTATGGGAAACAAGACGGCAGATAATCACAGGGTATCACTATCTTTTGTTCACATCTCAGTCCGGTAAAGAATGTCTCTGAATGGGTAGGTCCCCCCGGCGTTCGCTTCTACTCTCGCCGACTCTTAATTAATATTCACAGCGAACCGAGCCATTGTGAGCTCGTTTCTTTCACCAAAAGAACGGGGGGGGGGCGGCGGCTTTTTGTTTCCAGGCTTTCAGTTCCACAAATTGCTCGAGCAGGCGATACAGATAGTACTGATTAAGAGCAACGCAGAGCATCAGAGAGTGAGAGAGAGAGAGAGAAATTGTTGTTGGGTACTTTGGATGTATTCGTTTAAAGAAAAAAATGTGGATTATGGCAGCGGATTTAAATATAAGATAATATTAAACACGAAGAAAATGGAAGAAGCTTTCAGAAAGATATTTATAAAGAGAAAATAACGAAAAGAAGTTTGGTATTTTTGAAACAAATTATTTAATTGAAATTCAGATGGATGGACTTTGAGGAATTATAAGATTCGCTTGTAAAAGATAGTGGGAGTAATTTAAAATTAATGTATGGGTGGGGGAAGGAGTTGGATGCTACTGAATTATTTGGAGTATGGCATTCAGGAGGGCGCTACCGTTGGAAGTTGATCTTTGGACAACGAACGCATTGGATGTTCATCACAGAAATTAGACCAGTTCCCAATATCGTTGAAATTATTGGAGCAACGAGAAAGAAGATGGCTTCCAAGATGGCCAAATTCAGTGTGGTACTTTTACTGCCTCAATCAGTAATTACTAGCCCTAAAACGCATTGCAAAATATATTTGCAAACCACGCAAAGTTTTATGAATTCGTTAACCATCTGAATGATTAAATCCATTTAGAGCAAACGTATTTATTTATCTGTTGTGATGATTTTATTTCTGGCAACTGAGAGTGAATTTCGAATTCTTTGATGAATCTTAGCTGGCCATTAAATTTTTAATACGGGTCCATCTTTAAATTTTAAACTTGGACTAATTTAAAATTATGGACGTCTTTTTGTCCATTGTGCGCTCCTTAAAATACTGCTTTTGTATGCGTATTGAGAAGAGATGCATAATCATTTACTCTTTGAAGATTTCCATCATGTGTGAAAACCATATCCGAACTCTTAAACAGCGAGGGCTACGAAACATTCTACACTTTGAAGTGTGATAACATTTTTTTAAATTTATGTTCTAGTCGTTCCCTGGAATATTTAGTACTTAGTCCAGTTCAGTATTCCAGTGAGTCTCAAAGACGCTCAGCAACTACACCCCATTGGATAGGAAGCTCGCTAAAACGCTATCAGTCCATCAATTATAAAAGTGTGCACAATTGATAAAGTCCACACTTAATTAAGATGCCACCAGAAAGAAGAATCCACGTTAGTTTAATTAACTCAATGGAGTCCAAACAAAGTGAGGACTTCACCAAAGATCCACTATCATTTGTCATTTCTGATGAAACTCGTTTCTATTTGAATGATCAAGTCAATAAACAGCAACAAGAATTTCTTAAGGTCAGATCTTGGATGAAGATTGACTTTGTCCAGGAGAAATCAGTGTTTTACAGGAAGAATTTGGATATAATTCGCGCAATTGTTCTGGTCCAGGAGGTAAAGTCGTTTGGACACGGACCAGAATGTGCAGGAAGAGCCAGGTCTTGGATGTCCACCCTTTGCTGGACAAAATGGTGGACATCCAAGTGACAAATTTGTTAATAACTTATTAACCAATAATCATATGATCACGAGCAGAAACTTGTGATCTGCGAATCCTTTTTGATTCAAGGTCCAGATTTTCAAAATTTTATTCACAAATTTTGATTTGTGATTTTGTGAATTGCCCATATTAGTATCCTTGTAATTTAATATTAAAATCAAATCAAATAAGTTAAAATACTGGGGAGTGTACTTTGCCAAAAAATATTGCGCTCAAATGTACACCACTAAGATATCTTAAACAACTTAATTTTCTCAAGACATTCAAACTTCAACCTCCAACTATCTCAGCGGGTGTTGTGCACACCTATCTTGGCACATCGAGATCTTTATGTTTAACGATGCAATTGTCATCATTTGCTTGGGAAATGATGAACATTTGTGAAGAAAAATGTATCTGCCGACTTCTTTACTCCGATCAACTAATTAGCTCTTAGTCCTCCCTTTTCGTGTAGAATTTCGGAGAAAAAATGTAATTGTTGGAGATGACTCCATGCTGGGAATTTGACACGAAGTTACTGCTCCAATAGCCTATTAAGCTGGCAAGTGGTGTCATAATTAGTTTTTGTTACGCTGTCTCGATGAGGAAAGATTTTCGAAGATAAACCTTTAAGAATAAATGATCGTCCTAAAAATAGCTGTTCGCAATAATTCATTAATATTCGTGGAAGAATCAGTCTGGAACAGGAAAATGGTCCTTTGGTTTTTATCCCGGATAACATTTGACATGGACAACATTAATGAAATTAGGAAGAAACGCAAACTGCGTACTCATCGTGTTATTCCTCCAGAATGTTTCTATAATTTAAAAGTGGTGAAGAAGAAGAAGAAAAGAATCTTGATCAAAGAATCGATTACCACTATTCTTTTTGACCTCTTATGTACAAATTGAAGTGATTTTGTATTAAACAATCATTTAACTATAGGTTATTTTAGCTTTTGGGGATTAACTGCGTGATTTAAGGGGCCACCCTGCTGAGCTAAACTTGCTATAAAACCGCAGCTGAATTTTTAATTAAGTTCGACACCTACGTTTTCTTTAAGCCCTACTTAGTTTGAGAGAAAAGGAGAAGTGGAATCAAAAGAAGGCAGTAACATACCTGACAATATAAAAGGTCAGAAAGAACTAAATTAATACCTGGTTTTTCGTGTTGGATGTTTTTCTCAACGGCTGGTTGATGCATGAGAGCCAAATTGCTGAATCTGCAAGATCCTTCCTTTCATCAGGGATGGTGCAACCATAAAGTAACGTGACTGATATCAAAGAAAAACTGTAGAAAGAAGACGTACTGATAAACCACGTGAATTACTTTTAAGTATAATTTATTGCGCTTAATTTTTGTTGCAAAAACTAAAATAGAGTGCATTCAAGTATCTTGAACTCCAACATGAAATCCCTGATTAACTAATTTGGGAACGTTACTGGATTCCCTGTAGATCAGATGGAACTGGATTCTGGATGTTATTGGATTCCCTGTCATCAGACCTAAACAAATGAATGAATCCGACCGGCAAAAACCTTTTTGGAACCAGGAGAACCTTTTTTGAGAAATTTTATTTATTTTGAGAATGGGATGAAATTTTTTTGAGAGGAGAGGAAAAAAAAAGTTCTTTCGTGTTGGATTCATTCAATTGTCCTTCTTTCGGGTTTATGAATCCAGAAACCCATTTTAAAGTTTCTGAAAAGAGTCATCGAAGGCGTCCAAAGAGATGTTCATTTCGGTGGTAGTTTTTGCAATCAACATCCTGAAATCTCTTTCCTTTGAGTCAGTTTTCACTTTGGGAAAGAGCAACAAGTCTCGTGGTAGAACGGGAGGGTGGATGGTTGCTCTGTACAATGCCACCATGTTTCGTCAGAAATGTGCGGGAGGCATTGTCGTGCAACAAGAACCAGCTGCCTTTCGGTCGAAATTGCGGTCTCACCCGGAAAATAAGATTCAGTAGTTTTTGAAGCTCTTGTACGTAGAATTCAGTATTCACTCTTTCCCCCTTCACGTACAAATTCCTTATGAATCACATCCTGTTTGTTGAAAAATATGATCAGCATCGCCTTGATCTTCTACTTCTGTAAGCGAAACTTTTTGGACCTTGGTGATGATTTTGAAGTCCACTGCATGCTCTGACGCTTCATCTCTGGTTCCTACTGAAACTCCCAACACTCATCTCCAGCGACAATACAACAAGGAAATGAGCAGATGACACTCTTCGATACTTCTGCTCATTCTTCAGGCTGTGTGGCAAATTTTGCACGGACCTTCCTTTTCTTTCCCTAAATCTTAGTGCAGAATTTGACGAATCGTCTCCTTATTCATATCCAAACTTATCAGCCATCATTCTGAGGATCAAACGACGATCTCTTGCCACAGTTTTTGCAACTGTGCTTTCATTTCAAGAGGCTGACGGATGTCCACTTCTTTGGTCAACCCAAACTTCCTCACTCGCATATCTTGGACACTTTCAAAGTCTGCAACGAATTCAGCCGATTTATTGGTTAGGACAGCCTCTATGGTATTCCTCGTGTTGAAATGGGCAGTACAGAGAAGGGGCATTCTGGAGAGAAGTATCAACTGAAAAACCCTCCTATTTCGATCGCTCTTTGCTTGATATATTATTGGAGGAATGGTCTCGAATCCCCTGACAGCGTTCAACCTCTTATTTGTTCAATGCTGCACTGAATGGCAGTTATCAAAGCTCAGTCGAGTCCAATGCGTCATTAGCTGCTATTCTTCAATTTTAGGGGCGTTCGCATAGAAATATGTATGCGCCTATTGTCTTCATCGTGTTCGTCTGTCCGTCCGCATGTAACAGAGGTCTCCCAGTGGACGGATTTTAATGAAATTTTATATTTGGACTTTTTAAAGATAATTGTCGAGCGATTTTAAATTTTATTAATCACAGAAAAAGAAAAAAAAAATCGAAGGTGCCTGAAATAAAACGCACATGCGTGTATTCACTAACCTGTTTTTGTCTGGGCACTACATAGAAATTAAAATTGGTTACTAATTAAAATAATTAGTGGTTTATCGGTGTTTCTTCTCTTTAGAATTTTTCTTTAAAAAAATAACTCAAAACATTGTGAGAATAACCAGGTCTCGTTATTCTCACAATGTTTTGTTTTGTATTGTTATAATGTTTTGTTTGTACGAATATTGCTAGCTTGTAGAGACTGGTTCGAACATGTTCGAACCAGTCTCTACAAGCTAGCAATATTCGTACAAACAAAACATTATCACTGAGCTATAAAGAGCAGCCGTGATGATGAAACTGTACATATTTTGTGACATTGTGTTTTACGAATTCCAACCAGTTCTTGTCGAGCAAACCAAAGGACATCAAGAGATTTTTTTTGCTTCTCTAAAATGATGTTGGAAAGAAAAGATTGTGTTCAATACCAAGCCGAGGTAATCTCTGTAATAATGGACTTTCTGAATTAAGTTGCCTCCAATATAGATGAACAGGAATCTTCCTCCCCCTTTAGTCATCTGCTCCCATTTGGATGGATTTATTTGAATTAATATCCGATATTTATTTAATTGCATTCTGGAGGACTGTGGGTGCTTATTCAGGTTTGTCATAGAAGGGGTTCCAATGCTGCAGAAAAAAGGGCAGCAGACAACACTTCCCCTTTAGGAACTCTTCTGAAGCTGGTGTGGCAGCACTGGGACTGTTGATGAATGACAAGGAGATTGTGAATCTTTGGATGTCCATTAGCATTGACATCCAGCAATTCACAAGATCGATGAAACAGCAAAGGGTAGAAGATGTGATTCATAATTTAGCACTTAAGTTATCTTTGGTATGAAAGGAGTTACTTATTCAGAATTTATCCCTGATGGTCAAGAAGTAAATTACGCTTGTTATTTCTGAAACTGGTAAGAAGTCCTTAGCCAACCGAATGGATTCCTCACCATGACAATGAACCGGGTGATATTGTGCTTTCTGGCCGTTTTAATCAAAAAAGATAATTGCGCATCTTAATGGTCAGCCTTATTCATCAGAAGTGGTTGTCTTCGACTGCTTTCTCAACTTGAAAAAACTTTACAAAAAAAAAATTCCACGAATTGAAAATATTAATAAGAAATTGAAATAATTTTCAGTTGTTGCGAAGGGCATTTCAATTTCGAAAAATGGTGTCAACAGTGAGTGGAAGATTTCATTGATATTTTTATCAATGGAGGTATTAAATAGTTGTTTGGTGAAAAATATGTGAAAGATACCAACAGCCGAAGGGTCTTGGTGTCCGGCACATTGGGAACCAAAGGGTCAAGTATTCAGCTTTATTTGGGAATGCGAGGCCATAAGAAAAGCTACCAACAGGCGCCGATGTTACAAGGAACCACGATGACTGGATTGTACTCTTAGCCAATCAACACGAAGCAATTCACTAACCCATAAAGCGGGTTGTGGATTCTGTGGCTTTGCTCTCCAACTAGCTTTTTGGAACAACTCTAGTTCCACCCTCATTGTACTGTCCCCCCCTCTCTCGCTTTGTGATGAAAAATAAAATCTTTTTGTACGAAGCAAATCATTGCAATGGCATGTTAAAGTTGTAGAACATTCTTTATTATATGAAAAACAAATTCAAATAAATTAAAATTTTCAATTTCAAACATAAAAGTAATAATTTATTTTCCTTCTATTCATTCTCAAGGAAAGTGATGGACTACGAGCTTGGAAAATAGATGTTCACAATGTCTTTGGCATCTGCATCTTCCTCAAATACGAATTGGACAGATACGAGAAATGTAAGTGGAGTGGTTTATTCCATATTGAAAGATTCTTATTTTTTCTATACAATTTATTATAGTAGGAGAATTTTAAATTGTTTTAAAACAAAATTTAATTCTCTACTGCAACTGAAATACATAAAATTTAACGGGATTACTTTTGTGGCCATTTTTGTATTCTTCTGGAAATTTGAGTTCATCCAAGAAAGGAACCTGAAAGATAAAAACATATCGGATATAAATACCACCGAGGACAAGTGTCCATTGTATTTCATACAGATTTTATACGTAGTATCTTTTTACATACACTGCTACAAATAAAAATATTCCCCTTCGTGTAATGTTCGTCTCTTTGATGTCCTTTGCCAACATCAGGGGACCATGACCATAGATCCTAAAACTAAGTGCAAATCTGCTGATTGAAATCCGAGCACCTCGTTACAAGCGAATAGATTTAGCCGTTGGAGATGAATTTCCTGTTTGTGAATAAAACTTGTTTTATATTTGATGTGTTTGTTAGCTGTAGGAAATGCGCAGCACATGCATTTCCAATAGACAGATGACGACCCACTTCCGCACAAAAACTTGCGCATTTTCCCCAACTCCCCCGCCGATTCTACAGTTCTTCTTCGTAAAACACATATTACTCTGAGGTTCTTAAAGACGATTGTGGAGCGGGGGTCATGCCCCGCCGACGCGTTATGAGCGACAGCCACGGCACATAATGTCCAGCCTGCAATATCTGGACACCCATCCTTGTCACCGCGAATCGCCCAGAACAGAAGGCGCGCGCGGGGTGACAGCGCTGATGTATTGCAGACTAGGGATGTCTTTATTTCCGTGTAGCGCGCGCAGCATGGCGACATCCTCTGCCAGAATACGTCTCACTCGTTGTCTATCTCTTTTTATAGGTCCAGATTGATGTTGTCCTAGCCCTCCTCCTGCGATTCTCGCACACATAGCTCAGGGAAAAAAAAAAAAGAAGCATCTACGACCTCCACGAGCGTCCTTCTCTCTCTCTCTCGCTCGCTGTATCCATATGTATCAACCCTCTTCTGTTCTTTTCCCTCCTTCTGTCTTTCCCCCATATTCTCATCCTGTACCCATCCCTGTCTTTGCTGTCCATGTCCTCTCCATCATAATGGTGCACAATTTCCGGCCAAACTCTGGCTCTTTTGAAACAGATTGAATTCCCACTGCGTGCTGGACTAACCACGTGGTAATGGTGGTTAGTGTGTAATTGATCACGTGATATTTTTCCCAGTTCAACCGCGTGATGCGATTTTCTTCGCAAAGTTCCTGAATGCAAATATCGTAGCTCGTTATTAGGCTTTCAATATTTATTTTTGTTCTGTTTCTGCCCACTTCAATTTGAATCTCCAGTATGAATAATTGTTGAATTATCTTTATGCAATAAAATACTTCTCGGCTTGAATATTTTGGACACAATTATTTGCAATACTTTCCAATTGATAAACTGCACAAAAATAGCGTTTCTAATTCTCATTGAATTAGTAAGATGGTGTTTCCCTAAGATGTAGGACTATAACAGATTAAGCAGTTCTCAGTATGGATTGCCCTCAATTCATTCTTATGTTGTTTGCTTTGTGGCTGGCTAAATTGGCAAGTCATGGACCACAATTCTCTTACAGAATCTTTAAAGTGCTGTATTCTATGGTTTGTTTGTTGGATGAAAAACCCGATATTCCGGGTGGAGAGAGTGGGACTCGTTTGATCCTGGCCCTAGAACAACTAACTCAGCCATGGATGAAAAAAAAAGTCCATAAACGTCTTCTTGCTTTGACAATATTCGAACCCAGGCCTTTTTCAACAGTTTTAAACACTATAATCTAACTAATGTGGTTTCAAATTCCATTTTACGTAAAAATGGATTAAGGAAATGAGACAAAATTTGTGGAAAATTTATTTGAATTGTATGCGATTACTCATACCGTGATTTTAATTTAGGGATGAAAAAAATCGAAATCTCAGAGAAGGCTTCTGATAGAAAGAAGAATATAACATTGATGAGATTAATAAGAAATCACGAGAATTACTTCTGATTTCAATTACAGACTGGGTCACGCCCAATTCCAGATTAGCGAAACTCTGGGTGGAGAAGCTCTCCACCCGAAACCTCGGGTTTTTCATCCATCGAATTTTAAATCTAAATTATTAGCAGTCCTAGGTATAGACCATGAGTAATTCTGAATATATATACCAGAATCAATCGTAACCTAGTCCCATGAGGAATCCTAAGGATTATTATTATCATCATAATCTTCTTGCCACCAAAATGGCACTTCAACTCCAACCCCTAATTCGAACCTAGACTTTTTGCACACGGTTATGAAGACGTTAATCATAACCAATGTGTACCTCGCTAAGTCATTTGTGGTGCGCTCTTCTGGAGAATAAAACTTTGAAATAGATTTATATTCAAGTAGTTTATGGACTTGAGTTCGTAAGCCTGTACCAATCTTAATTATTAACTACAATTAATCATAATTTTAGAACTAGTTATTGATCCAAATAGTACGATATAAATTTAATTCTCTTATTGTCTCTTAAATCTGAAATACATTTTTATTAGATGATTCTTTCCTCAATTTATGGCGCACTTTGTAGATCAACAGCAGAAATATCGTTCTCACAAGAGGGACGGAAGCCAGGAACGATATAGTTGAGATATCGGATATGTTATGGATATTTTTTGTCTGCTAAGAATGTAAACAATCACGCTAAGGAAGCAACCCCACCCCCAATCAAAGTAATAATCCTCCAGCAGAAGAATTTGCAGGAGCTCGATGAAAGGGCCGACATTCGAATCTTTGGATCTCGCATCAAATCAAGGGCCTCCATCAATATATTGACTTTATGTGCAGGTCTTGGAGGAAGCCAAAGTGAAGCTTTTTCTTCAGTCGGAGGTAATAAACGAAATGGTGTCTCTTCCCGTTTCCATAGCAACAGATGAAAGAGATGATGAGGTCATTAACAGTAATGGAAAGTTGTGATGAAGTACAAAAAAAAGAAGGGGAACGGGAGAGAGAGAGAGAGACGAGGATAGTAAAGTAAGAAATTTGGCAGCAAAGAAAAGAGAAGACTGAAACAGTATAGCCTCCCTCCTGTAGCTGAGACACAAAAGACAAAAAAACCCACCGGATTTGTGGTATTTAAAGGAATGGATACGTTTCAGAATTATTAGCCAAATATGATGGTTGGAGGACAACGAAATTTGACATCTTCCGATCATAACTCACTGGTCACCACTCGCTGGTAAAATTGCCACGATAATAAGATGGTACTTCGAGAGGGGCAGGATTCTTTCAAAGACCCAATCCGAAAGATGATTAGCAGCGCTCAAAATCTAACCGGGAAGAAAATACTCAGATTGACCTCTATTTTAGTTCACCTCCGCCATCAGTTTGCTGGAAGACACCCCCTCCATAATTAACGTGTCTGCAAACAAGTGCGTTTAAAGCTCCCCGACATCCCACTGCAGCAAATTATCCATTTGCCGGACACATCAGTTTTCTGAAAATAATAGAGCGCCAACGCAAAACGGCCATCTTCATTGTCACGATGCGGAAAATTACTGGTGTCAAGAGTACTATCGCTTGTTTCGAGACTCAGTTGTGAAAACAGACAGCAAATTTAGGAGGTAGAGAGGATGGGAGTGGGGGGGGCAGGGTTTATTTCGTTTGGTCGGTTAATCTTAATATTGGTGGAAACGCTTCGTTTCCAGAGTTAATGTTTCCGCAGCCATTTCCTTTGCTAGACTGTCATTTGTCTGCCGTGGTAGAACACCCACTATTACCTCCCCCTAACCCCTCATATATACACCTCCCTTCGTCTTCCGTTTCCGGCCCGTAGGTAATTTTGCGGTGGATAATTTTCCGCTGTCTCTCGTAAGGCGAGGGTTGTCGACATCTGGGATATTTAAAATTACGTATAAATGGTATCGCGATTGTGTACACGTGTGAAAAGTGTAAAATGGGGGGGAGGGGACACAGGGGTAACGAACAAAATATGAATGCAAAGAAATGGTGGATTTTAGTATCTGGAAGAAGGACACGATATAAGTTTAGCAATTGTCTTTCAAGAACTGGTTTTTGCCTTTCGCGGGCACTGGATGGATGTCCTGTACATTATTTCTCTTTATTTCTAACTCCCTTTCGCACATATTTTTGTGCATTATTTATTCGCTGTCTGTTTTGCCCTCTTCCATCTCCATGACTAGTAGTAGTAGTAGTAGTAGTAGTGGCACTTGATGCAAGAAAGCAGTGTAGGAGCTTATGCAGCATCAGCCAAAAAAAAAAAAAAAAAAAAAAAAATCACACCATACCCTCCAATTGCCTGTCCAGTTCCTCCTTAAATTTATTTAACCTATCAACTTCCACAACGACAGATGGAAGTTTGTTCCAGCAATTAACCACCCGCTGGCTAAAGGCAAATTTCCGCACATCTATTCTACATCTATCCTTTCTTAATTTGAACTTATGTCCCCGTAGGTTCGTATTCTGAACAAGTGGGAGGATCCCATCAGAATTCAGCGTGCTCAACCCATTCAAGGCCTTATAGACCTCAATCAGATCACCACGCAGGTGCCTAGTCTCCAGCCACTCCAATTTGCAGAACTTAAGCCTCTCTTGGTAAGAGGATCCCTTCATTCCCCTCACCAATCGTGTTGCTCTTCTCTGTACACGCTCAAGCAAATCTACATCCTTCCTAAAATGAGGCCTCCAGACCTGTACGCAGTACTCAAGGCGTGGCCTGACCATTGCCTTATACAGAGGGACAATCACCTCCTTTTCCCTGCTAGCAAAATTCCTATATATCATTGACAAAACCCCATGACCTGCCCTAGCAGCCTGTCTACATTGCTCAGAAAACTTCATATCTGACTGCACAATTACTCCCAGGTCTTTTTCATTTTCTACCACCTTAAGTGTAGTACCACACAGTTGGTACGTTTCTCTGGGGTTACTTCTACCCATATGCAGTACTTTGCATTTGTCAAGGTTAAACTTCAGTTGCCACTTCTTAGCCCATCTGCCCAAATTATCTAGATCCTGTTGCAGTAGCACACTGCCATTACTGTCATTAACAACCCTGCCAACCTTCGTGTCATCTGCAAACTTCGACATTAAGCCTGATATACCTTCATCAATATCATTGATAAATATACAAAACAACAGTGGCCCCAACACCGAACCCTGTGGGACTCCACTAATAACATTAGTCCACGAAGAGCAGCACCCATTGATTACCACCCTCTGTCTTCTCCCACTTAACCATCCTTTTATCCATTGTAGCAACTTACCCTTAATACCATTCTGCTCCAATTTGTACAGTAGTCTTCCATGCGCAACAGTGTCAAAAGCTTTCCTGAAATCCAAGTATATGATATCAAAATTATTTTTTGCATCCAGTTCCTTTGTGACCACATCATAATAACCAATCAAATTTGTCAGACAAGACTTTCCCTTAACAAACCCATGCTGTGTTTGAATTATTGCTGCAGTCTTGTCTAGATGATCCTGCAATGCATCTTTAACCAGTGACTCCATTATTTTACCCGGAACAGAAGTTAAACTAACTGGTCTGTAATTATTCGTGTCACCCTTCGAACCTCCTTTGTGAATCGGGGATACATCACCACATCTCCAGTCCGTGGGAACCTCCCCTGAATCCAAGGATGCTCTCATAATTATGGCCAAGGGTTTGCTTAGTTGCTTTGCCGCCTCCTTTAATATAACTGGATAGATCCCATCCACCCCAGGTGCCTTTCTTATGTTTAACTTCAACAATTTCTCCTCCACTTTGCTCTCAGTTATTACAAAATCATTAAGCACACTGCTACAATTTGATAACCTTCTTCTATTTTCAAACTGTAATGATTCCTCACGTGTGAATGTAGATGCAAAATACTCATTCAGTTTGTTTGCTATCTGAGCAGGATCATCAACAGTCGAACCATCGATGTCAAGTGGACCAATCATATTCATCCCCTTCCTTTTAGAGTTTATATAAGTAAAGAAATCCTTGCTGTTTTTCTTAGCATCTTTTGCCAAAGATTTCTCGTAATCCGCCTTTGCCTGCCGAACCTCCTTTGTGACCTGATTACAGACTAGCTTATATCTACCATAGGCTTCTGTGTCACCTGATAATTTATATGAAACCCATGTATTTTTCTTCTCTGCCACGAGTCTCATTAGTTCATTTGATAACCATTTAGGCCTAAACCTTGAACAATATTTCTTCATCGGTATGAAAAGTCTAGTCGCTTCCACGATTAATTCCTTGAATGCTTCCCACTTAGAATTTACTGTTTGTAACATCGTCAGTCGATCCCACTGTACAGAATTTAAAAACTGTCTGAGACCACTGTACTCCCCTTTACGGAAGCAAAAACCCTTCCCTTTACCCCTGACGGTAGTTACCTCTTTGAGTAAATCCCACTTCAGCACACTGTGATCACTGCCACCTAGTGGTTCCTTTATCTGCAAATTCTTAATACACGAATGATCACTGCTGATAACCAGATCAAGAGTGTTACTTTCTCTGGTTGCCTCTCGAACATGCTGCTGCAGAAAACAATCATCCAATAAATCCACAAAAGTCTGACTAGTGTGTGAGTGACCAACCCACAAGTTCCAGTCAATATCTGGGAAGTTAAAATCCCCCATTATAAGACATTCTGATTTACTGGCCCACTCTATTTCTCTGTACAATTGTTCATTGTACTCATTCGAGTCCTACATTTAGTCCTACTCATTCTACATTTAGTAAGCAACAATAAAGTCCCCTCTAGTCACAAATTCGTGGTCACTATGCCCCTCATCGTCGAAAAAAAAAACAATCAGCGTGACTTTTACGTTGAATTTTGTTGTACGAGATATCTTGGACCTTGTGGACATTTTTGTATGCCATTCGGTTGATTCCACTTTGGTCTCGGATCACCAGTGACCACGGATCCTGCGTACATTTTTCAAACAAATCACCCGCGATAGCTTTCCTATGTTCAGTCTATTTGATCGTCCGATAGCAAGCGTCTAACAAACTTTGCACCCACGAGATGCATCCCTAAATCTCTACAGATAATCCAGCTTCATGAGCAATCTTAAAGTGGTGAGATAGACTAATGAACAATAGGTAATAAAAATATAATCCTTGCCCTTATGTTCCAAACTATCCAAAAACCCAATTGAATAATCATGTACGCATGCTTCTATGAGTCCCACATGATTGCTGGCGATAATTATGCAAAATATGATCAAAAATATTACCAAACAATTTTAATTTACTAAACTATTCACACATCCAATATTTATCTGCATTAATACCATATTAACTTGAACTACAATTTGTATTCAGTTCACCATTCCATGATTGGTTATTTGGAATGATTCTAAAATCCTTTTCGCCATGATTAACTCTGAATTCTTAATAACTTGCAGTATTTAAGTATCTGAAGTCTACTCGGGAGAGTACACATTACTGTACATCGTGGAAATGCTTGCCTCTCTAATCCCCCCCTTTCCTTCCTCTCTAAATCTCAGCCACTTAGCGATAATAATTTTTTCCCATCAATCTCTTATCCACATGTCAACCGAAGTGGAAAATGGTCCGAGGCAAGGGACCAATTGTCTTTTAAAGGGAACAGACGGCCGGAATTCCGACAAATTCGCCTACTTAATTTGAAGGCTGTCTGAGGAATATAAGCTGCAAGAGAGAGAGAGAGAAAGGGGGAAAGAAGAAGAGAAAAAAAAATCGCCGCTACGAATCAAGAGTCCTCTGGCGTACTTACATAATTGACCTCATTAAAAACCACGGTCCTTTGCTTTTAGAATAATTGGCCGAGCAACTATTGGAGACTGAGGATCAGAGGTTGAACGGGCAGTAATTGGTCCCTAGTTAGGCCATGGAGAGAAGCGACTTGATGTTGTCACAAGGGGGGAAGGAGAGGGAATAGGATGCAGGGTGGGATGGGGTGGGGACTGTTGGCTTTACCGAGGTCGTCATGTCTGGGTTCTCACGATGATTATAGGAATTCAAGGACGGAACCCACAGAATAGCCGAATTGCGGTACTCGAACAAATGATGCCAGACATTCGATAATTATTTGTGATTGGAATATCGATATTTGGAATGTCCAGTTGAAGCAGTCAGAAAGATTCTTGCATTGGGAAAGAATTGCTGACACTGAAATTAGTCCGGACAGAAATTATCGGTTTCATTTTGTTGAATCATTGCTAGTATTTCGTTCTCCACCACAGTGGTAGGATGTACTGCTCTTTTCTGAAAGACATTGTCACATTCCCGAGATCCTGTCAAGATGTAGTTGAAGGTAATAATTGTTATCTCCTCCTGTGTACATTTTAACTTGATCTTATTGATTCCTCTTTGGAAGACTTTCTTCTTCTTTTCCTCCACTGCAATAATAGCAGATCTTGAACAATGACGATCTCCTTCATCTACAGAGTTCCCTCCTATTTCCCATTTTAATTCCCCAAACAAGAACAGTCAATGGATTGTAATGTTCCATCCGATGAAATAAGTACCTAACTACTACAAGAAATACTCGATTAAAATTCCTCGAACCTCATACGATGATAATAAACGTTAGGATTTATTGAGCATCTTGGTCATTGTTCAGTTCCATCTATTGGGAATGAATTTACTGGTAATGAGCCCTTTAAGGCCACAAGTAATTAATAGAAATCATTAATATGGATATATCTATTATGAGGACAGGTGAATCTGCGTTGACGGGGACTCCTGTTATTTTTCAACTTGTTCTTATCTCGGTTTCCCAACAATAAGTAACAGGTAGTTTACAAACTGCTCATTTTTCCTTCCCAGTGAGCATGACGCCCTCAACTAGATTCGCTCGCCCCCCCTCCTCCTCCTCCTTCCGGATATAAGGAACAATAAAGGGGACACTGCCAGTTACTTTTCTATATGCGATGACCTAGGGCAAGACCTATTAAGTGATCTTCCCACCAAGCCCATCTCCGCTAAAGACTTAACAGTGTACTCACGGCTGCGCTGCGCAATTAACGCTACGGAATAAACAACAGTGCGGCCGCAACGCCTCGTGTGTTTTTGCAAACGAAACAAAAACTCGACGCCTAATTAACAAAACAGCGCTGCGGATGGGTAAACTGTAGAAGGTGGGTCGTCGTTTCACCCGGACGTAGCTAGCGGACCGTAGCCGGCAACACATTTCTGTTACTCAAGACATCAAGGAAGGAAGGAGGTTCGCCAAGTATTAAATCATAGGCAGGGTAGCAACAGCACTTCGCTCGCTATCGTATGAGTTTGATCACGTGCTGTTTGGGAGTAAAAATTGTTGACAACACCCACATACGACACTTCCATCCTACGTCTAAGATTCCTAAGATTTTCGTAAGAAATGCGTTAGCTTCTTAGAAAATGAAACATTCAGAGGAGAGTAGATGGACGTTAGAAGCTCAAGACTCATGAATTTAAAACAGAAGATTTATATATTCGCATACAGTAGAGGAAAAAGTAAATAATAAAAAGAGAACTGGCATGACAGAATCCCATCAGGGATTCTTTATGTCTTTCAGATTTTAAAAAGTTAAAATCTGAACTCATCAAGCTGATTATGGAATCGCAGCTCCCATAATTCAACCATTCTCTTCTCCTAAAGTGTTGGGCAATCCCTGAGGGCGCGCTTGGCTTTTTTTGGGAGGGATGTTTTTGTGAAGCAACGGACAAACTGTCCCATTAATCCAGATATGAAACGCATTTTATTTCCATCTTTGAGGTTAAATGGATTGAATTATAAGCAAGGGGTTCATAAAGTCCTTGTGCACTTTAAAACTGCAATAACTTAGGTTCTTTCTGGAAAGGAAATTTATTCAGCTTTTATGGAGTGTAATCATAAGGTTTTAAGATTCAACAACTTCCATCATTATTGATACAAAGTGTACTATTTTGAAGTTCCATAAATGCATTGTCCAGTTGAATTTCAATTACGCCAATTGATTGCATTTATGGTCCTCTCAAGAAGATTGCGTACAGAGTGAGGTTTGGGGGTGTAAATCACTCTTCTAACATGCCCCATAGAGAAAAGTCCAATGTGGACAGATCGAGTGAGCGAGCTAGCCAAGGCCACATCTGCGGATCCATCTGTTTGGAGAGAATTCGTTTAAAAATTGTCGAGCATTCCCAACGAAGTGGCAAAGTGCCCCATCTTGATGTAGGAGTATAATGGCTTCAATTCCTAATTCGGGAATTATAAAAGGATCCTTTAGCATTGCAAGATGACTATCACCATTAACCACTCTTTCTTCAAAAGAGAAAGGATCAATTATGCGTGTTTTTCCCAAGGTACACCAAACATGGACTTAGGGTAATCCGTTTCATATTCCTGGACTGCTTTGTAGTTTCTTTATCCCTAAAAATGTCTTAAATTTTAAATAAAATCATAAAATATTAAAAGAAAATCATTGTGGATAACTGTGCGGTATTTAAAACCGATTTTATTGAAAGCATTTCAAAGATCCCATTCAATTTCGTAACTCCATGATTTGCTGAGAGCTACACGTGGCCATACTCAATCCAACTAGAGCGTGTTTGAACTGTTGCAGCATTAAATAAAAATAATTCATAAAGGCATTTGCAGAGGTTGTTGTTGTATGTGTTGAAACTATCCGCCCACGCTTCAACCTTCGTTCTTGTTTTAGTAGAAGTAGAAGGAAATTGCGAATACTTCATCCCACAATCGGATTGTTTCTCCAAAATGGCTTATGTCCCAGTACATCTTGAGCGCAAAGTTCGAACACATCTATTGGTCATTTACCATAACCTTATAAGTAAAATATCCATGTCTGAAAAAAATAAATAAATAAAAATAAAGTGTACACCTGATTTATGCAATAATCTGAAATACAAAAGAAATAGTTCAATGGTATTAATAGCATTTAATATTCATTTTTATTTGTACATTTTGGAGGAAAAACTGACCCAATAAACATCGGACATTTTCTGTTATTCATTTTCTATCCATCCATATATAAAAGTGACATCAATTCCATCATCTTTCTCTTTTGACCTTGGAACAGAATAATGTTCTTAAATATGGATGACAACTTGACATGGTCCAGCGTCAACATCGTGCAAGTCTGCTACATACTTGTGGCTCCTCGAGGAGATTTGATTTCAAGGGAACGAGAATAAATCGGGATGAAAAGCTGGAGAATTGAGGTCTGGCTTGTGCAGTGGAAATCAATTCCCTTTTTTTTTCGAAATTGGCTTTCCTCAATGAATTCTTTTTAGCCAAACGATCAAAAACTTGTGCACACTACTCCTTATTCACCGTCTTACCAAAAGGAATAATTTCCTTATTCCACCAGGCGTGTTCTTAATTTAATATTGAGTCAATTGCTGTCCTCCCCAAACCGGGCAGAAAAAATCTGAGTTCGAGTCCCGTAAATGACGTGAGGATTTTTATGGGCCTTTTTCATAATGTGGTTGGGTTAGACGGGCGCTGGTACCATGGTTTTTTCTCCCAAAAACTCGGGTTTTTTATGCTGAAGGAGGAATTGCTCAAAATACCAGCTTTCTATCATCAAAAACTGGTTTTGAGTCTACTGACAAAGACACGTTTTCTAATTAACAGAATTCATGTGTAAATAACCTTAACTGGATGTTGTATCCTCCTAAAGATGGCAGCGAAGAAGATGGCTGATGAAGAACTAAACTACTTTGGGGGAACCCTACCTTGAGTGTCTATTAAATAGTTCATCCTAAAATTCGAATTGAAGATCGAATAAACTTGATGAAGAATAAGACAAAACTTTAGATATGAAAAAATTGTTCAAATATAGAGAAAAAAGAGCCTTCGCGGATCACACCGGGTGGAAAAGACTTGAGTTCGAAGGCTATCGATGACGTGATGAATTTTAATGGGCCTTTTTCACAATTTTGGGCTGATAAGTAGCGAGGCATCCGATATTAAAATAATTTAAGCCAGATGGAGATACTGAAATGGGTCAAAAATCGGACAGAGTGGTGGCCGACCTCTTTTATGCATGAAAGACTTTGTATTGAAGCCGAGAGGGAGGAATTCAGCTTTCTGAGACATTCCGTTGGTCAAGGACTCCAAGGAAATCATTGCAATAGTAACTAGTAATTTTCAGCGCATAACTTGGAAATTTATCTGGGTCAAGGCTGAAACGGTTACAGTAAGTAACTGATTTGTAATTATAATCAGTTCTTGCTTGGAGATAATGATCACGCTAAAGCTTAGCAAATTAGACGAATCATCACCCCATAGTGGATCCACTAATGCTCTGAATGCAGTCCACCTTTCTGTTAAGACACTGGATTTGGTGTGAGGAATTAAAAAGGTTGCTTTTGACTTTCTTAGTTAATTGTTTGTACAGGAACAGAGTGCATTCTTCAGCTGCCGAAAGTGTCTCCTTATATCAGTGAATTCATTGAATGTATGGATCATTAGGTTCCGTTTGCAATTTCAGTGAAGATTTCTTTTCCACCTCAACCCTATTTCTTCCTTCTGAGATCGGCTTTAGAAATTCTTAACTATAGTTAAGAATTTCTAAAGTCCTCGATTGAGGACTTGAGAAATTCTTTAGACTCCAACCCATACTCTCCAATATCTTGGAAAGTATGAGTTGGAGTTTTAAGTATTTTCTTTTTCAAATTGTTAATTGGGTCCTTTGGTAGGAATCGGCTTACTGCAGTCTTCATTGAAGAGGACTTTAGAAATTTCTTTTACATGCTTTGCTTTTATATGAAAGCATCATACTTCAGAGTGACCAGCCTTTAAGAGCTTGGAAGCAAAAGTTTCTTTTTAACTTGTTGGGCAATCGATCTTCCTCCTTAATGATAGTTAACTGAGACAAAAATGTCCTCGCGTGTACTACAGTGTCGTCAGTGACACGAGGAAGGAATTTTTATAGTCCTTTTTCACAACGTGGCTGAGTTAGTTGGTCTGAAGAGAAACTAGCAAGGTTTTTCACCAGAAACTCGGATTTTTCATCCAGCAAACAAACAAATCGACCACAGAAAATATTTCCATTATTTTAATTCTTGAAGCAATACGTATAGAGCGCTACCCCTGTATGGTGTCAAAAAGCACAAAACTATAGCTTTTATTCCTAAGAAATCATTTTCAATATAGGAACTTCCAGCATCCACTACCAATCCTCTTCAGTTGAGCAACAAAGCTGTCCACAGGTGCAGCCTAAGCGAAATGCTTCGAAAAGCAATCCAATACTACATTTCCTCTATCGGGGCCATGGTCTGTCTTCATGGAAAAATATTTCCTTCTGATTTATTCTTAATGCTCAATGGTTGGGAGCAAAATCGTCATCAGATTGCCATGGACACCGCTTACTAGTCATCAAATAAGATTGTTCCGATAATCCCATCGTTATAAAATGCACACCACCTTGTATTTCAAAGGATGCAGAAGTGGTCCCTTAATTTTAGGGAATGTATAATGAATCATGTATGGCAGATGCTGCAGTATATGTTCATTCAAGATTATCATTTATTTGATCTTTAAAATGTTTTTACACATAATACCATTACGATTAGATATTCAAACAAACAAATGAATAAGTCAATACATGGAGAAATAGATCCCCTTGATGTTGAAACACATTTCTAAATAATTCTACCGCGGATTGCCTCTGGAAAACAGCAAAATAAATGGTCATGGCTCGTTTATGACCTCCATGGGGAACTCTGATTTCTTTTTTGTGCATTTTCTCTTTTTGCTTAGCCTCTTCACGCTGAACAAAGAATTCAACCGTGGGTGAGCAGGCCAACATCAGTGTTTTCTGGCAGCGAATTAAACTCAAAGAAAAGAAATGGGACCACATGCTGGTTACTAATCTAACTTGTGTTAAATAAACCAAGAATAGTCTCTGTTTCTCTCGCTCTCTCTCTCTCACACACGCACAGCCAAGACTGCCAACTCACAAATTTTTACAAAATAATTCTACAAGAATAATAGTGTATTTTGTGGTATCACCTGGATTCCAACACGTGGTTGAGTTAGTCTGCATTTTTATCCGGACCACCAAGCTTTGATCGAGCCTACGAAGTGGCCCATAGATGATGGGAGGCAGGAGTTTTCTTGCCCATTCCCTGAGAAGGCTTCATATAGAATAGAAACTTATTGGGGTGGTGGAATAATTTTAATTAAGGAAAATGCTATCCTTTTTTGACCAAGTGGGTGAGCTGACCTACTGAATTTTGAAAGTGTGATGGTGGAAGTTATCTTCGATCCCTTCAAGGAGATTTAGATTATATCAAGGTTCTGCTCTTGGCATAAACATATTATAAATATCGCTTTCTAGAAAATTAGTTTCAGTCTTTCACACCAAGCGTTCCTTTAGTGACAAATGGGCCTGGAGTACTGGGGTCCATAGTTTAACAGATATTTATTTAAAGTATACCCAGTAAAATAAAATAAAATAAAATAAAATAAAATATAAAATATAATATAATATAAAATAAAATAAAATAAAATAAAATAAAATATAAAATATTTCCAGTATTTTATTTTATTTTATTTTATTTTACTGGGTATACTTTAAATAAATATCTGTTAAGCGTTCCTTTATTTTATTTTCTTCTGAGAAGCTGTTAACTCTAATCCACCTTGCCACTGAATATTGTTGCCACACCCATTTAATATGCAATGCGATATATTACCAGTAGCAGTAGAACTCATTAAAACCACCAAGACTTCAATATAACAGGTCTCATATTTTACAACACCTTCCAAATTGTACCAGGACACATGTCGGTATCGCACTGACGTCACTGCCAGCCGGATACATCAACAGCCTGTCGCAGAAGCCAAAGAGGAACCCTTTGGCTGCTACAACATGTTTAACCCTCCATGGTAGGCTTTCCACCAACAAACTATAGACAGTAGCAGGCACAGTCCTCCATTCCTCCTACAGAACAGTGGCCAGTTGAGTCAATCTATGTACCATGACGAGAACAGCTAACTGGCATGGCTCATATGCTTTCTTGAGTTGCTTATATATCCAGGAAAAGTCCAGCGGATTATGAAATTTAGATGTTTATCCTCTAGCAGTGTGGCTAGAGGATAAACATCTCAAAGTATAAATAAAGTTTTATATGGTAACATACATAATAGAAACTGTTGTTATCTCCATTCACCCAAATCCCTCCCACTCTATAGATCCTTAATCCCCAATCTGGCCTGTAGCTATCCCTTCCCTCAAATTTTCATCATTTGACCCACCAACCAGGTACTCATCCACAGGATTTTATCGATATGTAAACTCACATGAAGATCAGCTTGACTGCTTGAAACATCTGGAAAAAACCAGCACAGGGACTTATGCAAATGCTCACACACCTTTAATCAGTATATATACGCATCAGATTCTTCTTCTGGAATCCACAATGAGCAATGTAAACACTTTGCGAAGATTCTATAAAATTAAAGTGGAACTGTCTGTTTATGTTCTCTTCTAAAGTTCAAAGGTAAACCCAGTTTCTTCCATAAAATGTATGGGCCCTAAGAGATACTTGCTTTATTGAGTTCAATTACACAAAACTGCGCAATGGTGATACTTCAGATGGCAGCAATATACCATGGTAATGAACACGCTGTTATTTAGAAGTACTATTAACACTTCGACTTAAAGATCAATAAAGCGATACGTTATTTATTTTAGTGACAACTATGCTGACGAACGAAACATCGGATCATTGAAAGCCTCTCAAAATCTTGAGGATCGAGGGGAGGGAGGAGGGGGTTGAAGACGGTAGCCCAACAAAGAAACAGTCTTCGTTCTATTTTTGTCCACTAAATTTGCTTTACGGCCTCTGGAATGTCACTGGAGCTGCGTTGTTTGAGGTATTGCCCCAAGTACTTTGTATACTAAGGGGGTGGGATGGTTGTCGAGAGAAACTGAAGATGAACTGGACTTACTAGAACAGCGCACACATTCTTAAATCGCGGACCGAGTTCACATCGCGATTCATACACCTACATATTTATCGGCATCTTGACCTTTCGCTCTCGATCGGACGTTTCGCTCAGGATATTAACGCTGCCAACCGGAAGGCTCAAACTTCCTCTATCGTCATAATCCGAAGGCTTGTTAAGAGGCTTAAGTTATGTCCTCAGTCCGAACGTCGGTGGTCCGAAACTACGGAAAGCGAGGGTGGAGCGTGATGGGGGGGGGAGTTCGAAGGCAGGAAGGAAGGGGAGGAAATAGAGGGGAGGTACGGATCGTTTGCCTGGTTTTGCCCACCTGCACAACGAGGAGATGGGGGACTTCCAGCGCTGGACAGGACGTATATTATCCCCCACACCTGTGTGCCTAGCTACCTGCAGCGTTTCGAGCCGTCAAGGTGTGAAGGTGATGGCGGAACTCTGACAGGAGGCCACAAATCACTGACCATGGGGACCTCGCGAAACGGCCACACCTGTAGATATCCCTCACCGTCCTCCGTTTTTGGACTAAACTTAGCCCACACCTCAGTTGGAATACCGACGTGCTTGGACTAATTGTTCACAACTGAGCGCTGACTTTAAAATATGCCAAGTTAGAATTATTATTGGCAAACCAATGAAAGGAATCCAGGCTATTTGGCATCAACAGTGAGAGAGAGAGAGAGAGAGAGAGAGAGAAAGAAAGAAAAAAAACTTACTGGTTTCATCAAGTATCTCTCCAACTCTTTCTTACACTGATATCCATTATAATCAAAGCCATTCTTGATATACGTTTGTCCACAATCTGGCCCTCGCTATCTATATCCCATTCCAAAAGTCTTGAAGAGGAATTGAATGCATTATGTTAACCAGAATTAATTATTTAAATTTTTAAATAATTTAATTTACAAGCTGAACGTTGAGGATTCTTTTAAATTCTTTTCGGCCATTTTTAAAATTATTATGCAGTGATGAAAATCCTCCATTTGACTGAGAAACGAATCCCATCCAATGGCAGAAATGGCTGAAGTTATATCCACGTATGTCTAATTAGATAGCGACATCAAATCCACTTAACTGATATCGAATATGCGCCGAGTAATTCCAGGGGTTGAGGGATAATTTCCCAGGCCTTCAACTTCCAAAGGTTCATTGTGGTAACGCCAAAGCAACTTTTCTCTCCATCCTAAATGTCTTAATCTTCCGCTAAATATGGAGCAATTTAGTTCCCCATCTACTTCATTAGAAAACATTAAGGCAGCAAATGAAGAAAAAATGTGGAGGGAAGGGGATGGAAATATTAAAGAAACCTCCCGTCACAGATGGTATGGCTAAGCCATCTCTTTGGTTTTCCTAATTACAAATCTTTACTTGTTCGTGATGGTGGATCGAAGTGTCTGATGGCTCTACAATTAGTCATGGCGAGAAATTTTTCCTGTCATATTAAAAGACTTATCGATTGAATAAGTCGCTGAGCGGACCGTTTTAATTATCCGCCCTTCGTTCTTTTCTCTATTCTCTGATCCCCCCCCCCCGTGCTTTCTCCAGGTGTTGGTCATGATTGTTAGTCTAATAATGGGCATAAATGAAAACCTCTCTAATGGAAATCTAAATGGCTTCTTAAGTAGAATAATGATCCTTTCGTTCCAGACGAATTCGACCAAATGAAAAAGATTTTTGAACACCCTAAACATCGTCACGGAGCGTTTTAATGTTAGCGGGAAAGGTCGAGAAGCGGCATTACTGTTTGAATGTAAAAACAGTTTTCAAACGTCCCTTTTTTTTTTCTCTCTCTCTCTCCTTTTTTTGAATAAATCTAAGCAAGCCCGTCTGGGAGTTGATCCGGAATGTGTTTCATTTAAAGTTCTTTTATTTGTTTTAAAATATTGATTTTAACTAGAACGTATGTGTTGTCGTTGTTGTTGTTATTGGGGTTTAGGAGCATTAGGGACTGAGGCCATATTGCTCGTTATATCCGTCTGTGGTTGATTTTTCTGTTTGCTGGATGAAAAACCCGAGTTTCCTTCAGCCACGTTGTGAAAAAGGCCCATAAAAATTCATCGATGGGACTCGAAACCAGGTCTTTTCCATCCAGTGGGGGGGAGGGCGACGATTTACCAACTCCGGTACCCACGAGGGCCCCATGTGTTGTCTAACAGATAATATTGCTCAATGAATTCATCCTACAGTTCTGAATTTAACTCTTTATTGACACCATACCGATGATTTTAGACTAATTCTAAGAGGGAATAATCTAAAAGATTATTCTCCCCTCCCTCTCTTTCTCTCTCTCTCTCATTGTACTTCTGCGTTAAGTAAGAAATAAATGAATGTCTTACTCCCCGCTGTGTCCTTTATTAGTTCCTTCTTTTCTCAAGAATACTCGGTAGTTTACTTGAGATTATCTGTCGGCTATTCAGATGCATGGACTGTTGGAGCAACCCATTATTGTAGCCGGGGGTCGTGTGAATTAGAAGAGAAAACATTGTATAAAGACGTGAGGACAGCGCTTGAGAGAGCTGAAAATAGAGTCTCCACCTTCTCTAGGCAACTCATTACGCCGTTTTGTGCTTAAATAGACTGCCGACCGACCATGGCCTTCACGTAAACTCACAGCCAGGGAGGCCAGGAGCAGTTGAATACCAACTAATGAATCTATCTGTGGAAGGCTAATGGGAAGGAATTAAGGTTATGCGACACGAACAACATATACTTGACAAGGCTCACTTTATCTCTGTTAGTCTTACACTAAACTAATAGTACCTTGGACACATGTAATAACCGTCCCCTAATGGATCGAGGGAAGGTTTACATAGTGGACCGCTGTATATATTGATCAACATCGGGGGAGGAGGAGGAGGGGGAAAAAAGAAAAGAAAAAGTCGCCTTTGGTTGATATGTGCAAGGATTCGTATGATTGGAAACAGGAGGCAAAAGGTGGAATATGTGTCGTTCTAGTAAATTTGGAAACGGTTTCCAATCCATTAATATTTATTTCAATGATTAATGGTCACATGATCTTGTTAGCGCTTATGGACGAGGTCATATGATCTTTAAAGCCAAGCTTGCGCAGCTTTAAACGCTAATTTTGCATAATTTGTTGACCAATTTTCATCCAGCAGTCGGACTGATTGACCAACTTTTCTTCAGCTAGAGATGTCTGCAAATAAACGCATAGGATTTTTAAGGTTCTTAATTTGTGGAAATAAAATCGGATGATGCTGTATTTTTTAGAACACAAATTCCAGTCTAATAGGGGTTTAGTTTTATTAATTTTCTAATTGGTCTACCCCGTCTAAGATTAGATAGGGTAGACCAATAGAAATTGTGAACGTGGTTGCAGGTAGAAAGATAATTTTTATATTTATTTATTTGATTATGTGCAATCTTACCTTCAGAATTGAGATTAAAAGGCATCAAATCACAATCCGTATACTAAAGTGACGATTGTATGGTGTGGTGAGAAAAATAAAACAAATTTTGATATGTGTCGTTTAATTGGGGAAGGGTGGGTGGAGGCGAATTAGTATTTTACTTTAACTCTTTCCCTCTGAATCCATAGATCAACGTTTCTTAAAATTTGGTCCACGAATCTCTGGAAATCCTCAGTCCTGGTGGAGATTCCAGCAGGTCCGCAAATAACATCAGAAATTTTTGAAAACTCAAAAGTATTTTTAAAGAACACTGAATGTATACACTGCATTAGTGTATACATTCTTTTCTTTCTCTCTCTCTCTCTCTCTCTAGGAGAAAAAAAAAATCGAAATCTGTTTTTCATTTAGACGAAATGAGCGAAAAGGAAGATTTCATTAAAAGTACGCGTCATAGTAAGTTTCATAGTCCTTTTTCCTCTTTCTCCTTCTGCAAGACGGACTTTAGTGTAGAGACGCGGTTCACAATGGAGCCAACAAACTCCCTTTCTCAACACCTCATTGTCCTTTTTTTTCCTCCTTCGCCAGCTAGCTGATGAGTCGAGAGAGAGAGTGCACCATTCGCTTGCGAAATGCACCTCCTCTCTTGCCACAAACCCCTCCCCACTTCATGTGTCGGTCAAACGAACGCGTACTTGGCACCCGCACGTGGTTTGACGAAGGCGAACATGCACGTGCTAAACCCTGTGTTACGTTCACATCGATTCAATATTCATGGACTTTGATGCGATGTTGTCGCAAGGGCTAGGGCGACAGACAGGTCTTCGCTCTTCCGTTTCCCATCCCTCCTCCCTATCCACATGACAAAAAAGAAAAAAAAAACCTCCCCTTTATCGCTTTCTCTTTCTCTCTCTCTCTCTAATGTAGCCGTGGCAGAAGCCATAGTAACTAATAGATTTTGAAGCTTGATATTTGTCCGTAATGGAGTCCCCCACCCCCACCCTTCCAGCAGAAAAGAACTGTTGGGGATTATGAAGAAAGCACTCACGCCATCAGTATCCAGTGTGTGTAAATGGTCATCGCATAGCCGTGAATGCCAGGTTCCATTCTTCTCTTGACAGTTCCGGAAGAAAGTGTACTGGACAAGAAGCATATTTGGGGTGCTGTCGATTTCCTGTAATGGAGTCTCAACAGAACGGCTTTTAACAGTGGGCTCCAAGCCAAGCTACACCTCTATAGGCAAAAACGATGCTTTGGCAGGCGAGCGCAAACTTCCAGCGACTAATTGCAGCCTCCTTTTCTATTATGTTTATGTTGTTGTGCCTTCGGCTGTAATTTCAGGCAGTTTCTTTCCCCCTCTACCATCCCCTCCTTTCTTTCTCTTCTCCGGTCTCCTCCTCCTTCTTCCCCTGCAGCCTCTTTAGTTTGGTCCATAAAAGATTGAAAGTGTTAAGAGCAATGTTTACTGCCTTTCGAGAGGTGGGAACAAAATGCGGATTTTTTTGTTTGTGAGGTTGATTCAGGAGTCACAGAAGGTGGTAAAAAAACTGTTCGCAAATAAATGGATATTTATTGCCTTCTTTCGATTTATAACATTTAGATTACACATATCGCGGATAAACGATGGAATTCTTGCCGTGTGGTTTTAAGGCGACTTTTATTTCTTCTTCTAATCCTAAACGAAGTTCTATGGTGCTCTGTTGTATTGATTTTAGAATTATATTATTCCACAACTGTAGGACCGCGTATCATTGAGAATTTCACGAGTTCCTTTATCTTAATATCAAAAATTCTAAGGTTTTAATTCTGTTTACCACTAATAATCCCCCCCCCCAAAAAAACATTGGACAACAAAAACAGCCCAAACCACGCAATAATATGCTTTCGCCCAATCTTTGTTAATAAAAAAATAGCCATCTTAAATATTAACAAACACATGCAAGGGTTGATCAATAAAACTCTTCGAATGTTTCAAAAAATAGTTTCCAATGATAAACTTTAAGTTGTTTAATATTCTTCAATATAATCTGCTTTTGCAACCGCACGCATGTTCCATCGTGTCTGCCACTGACCAAAACATTTTTGGAAGTCTTCTTTTGTAAATGCTTCCAGAAGATCCATCGTGATTGATTGGTTTCTTGATTAGACTCAATCGTTTTCCTTTCATACCCTGTTTTCAATTTTGGGGATAGCCATTGGTTTGTTGGTGCTAATTCGACTGAATAACATGGGTGTGGCACTGCAGAATTTGGTCATTTTGGGAACTCAACGAATCTTTCCACTAGAATGGAACATAATAAGTTAAACCTTGGTGTGCGCATGTATAAAGGATGTCGTTGTAAACCCCACAAGAATTATAAGATTATTAACCAAGCTTTGTAAAACAGCTGATGTAGAAAAATAATCGAAACTGAAAGCCAGTCCAGTTCATCCGCTAACTGGTGTTTTATTTGTCCCTTGAACAGGCAAACGAGCCTTAAAACACACATTCCAAGGGAAATAAACTACCGCTTCAAGGCCTTTGTTGCCTTGATACCGTTCAAATAACTCTCCCAACACCACAAGTCCATCTATCATTTTATTTTCTATATTTTATCCTGTTCCACCAACTCATCGATTTCCTCTCTCTCTCATCAAGTAAAGCCTTCGACGATTGCTTTGAAAAACTCATTGGATTTTAAGCTCACTTTGCTTTCTAGGTGGCGCCTTGTTCTGTTCGTGTGCAGGAATCAGGTTAAGAGTGATGATAAGATTAATGACGACATGAAGAGGTCAACTGAGGCTTCTGTGGACTCTCTGAAGTATCTCTTTGGTCCGGGAATTGTGTGACATCCACAAAGGCACTCGGCACATCATTGTAATCATCCGGTTGGCTCCTGCGAAATTAGAAAATTCTCCCAGGGGGATGGCGACTAGGTAGCGAGGCAACGAACTGTGCCAAGTCTCCTTGAAACTTGCTAAAAGTTTAATTTGAGCTAAGCCGCCCTTTATCGTGTGAGTACAGTTTTGTGCTACATTTCAAGTTGAAAAGGGGCCCTTCTTTTGGCTCAATATTTCCTCTTCTGTCTCTTACACTACATTAACAATCGCTTAATACGTTCCCACATTTATAATTCTTTCTGATCGTCTGCTTATTTTTATATTGGTCTTCTTCTTCTTCTTCATCCTCCATCCACGTGGCCATCTCTCGTTTTAATAAATCGTTTATTTTTTATTATTTAAACGCTTCTGTGTATACGACCGACTTTCATAAGCTATGAACAGCATCGGCTGCAGAGTGCTGCCACCTGGCGGACGCTATATCTTCCTCATTAGCCGACCAAGGAGCCGACTGTAGGCCTAGTCTACCGTGGAGATAAACGACCAAATTTTACGCCACACTAGAGACACGCAAGCCACGCATCCTTGCATTTTATCTCTCGCTTTTGCCTCGCGCATCAGATCTGTCTTTGAGCCTCTCTGCTAGAGATGAGATGCAGTAGATAAGGCAGGTTTTCCAACGGTGGGGTTCCTTGCGTTTCCAATGCTTCACTGGGTTCCATGTTTCCTTCCCTCCTTGTTAAAACAGAATCTGAAATAAAATACAGCGAAGAAGGGAAGCAGAGAGAGAGAGAGAGAGAGAGAGAGTTAGACGTTGTGTATGCAGACTGTAGTAAAAACATCACGAAGGACTGCAAAAGGAAAGCAAACACCCTACACTCGTAATTCCAAACAACAAAGAGTTATGAATAATTCAAGAGTGCATGATTGAAAGGGGAAAAACATCGACAACAATCATTGATTTTTTTAAGTTCGGATTCATGTAAGAAACATTTTTAAAAATGCTAAAGTTTCTCTCCCTTCTTCCCTCTATTTCCCTATTCTTTCCTTCCTCATCTTTCTTTCTCTCTTTCCTTGATTCTTTTCTTTCTCTTACATTGAGATTTTTCTCCTTGCTCGCTCTTTCTCTTTCATGCACGATAGTATCCATCCATCCATCCATCCATCCATCCATCCAATGATGGTACTCTCATTTCCAGTCATCATCTGTCCAGAAAAGGTCTGGAGTTCTCATCCTCATCGCAAAATATACATAGCTCACAGATCGGATATTTTGATGCCTCACAGCCTTATTTCCTCATCGCCTAGATGTTCGCCTTACTCAACACAACCCGACCAGCTTCCAGTCTACTGCTCTTATCCCTCCCCCACCGTATTTGTGGTCTCGTGGTATTTTTAAGCGTGATCCTACTAGACTATCGTAAGTCTAGTAGACTTAAAATTAAATTATCATCCAGGATTTAAATTGTCCTCATCCTCAGTACATGTTGGGACTTCGCAATTTTGTCAGCCCCCACCCAAAGGCCCATGCCCTTTAGTTACCCACTTTATCCCTCCCACACGGTAATGAAAGGTTTCGCATCAAAAATTCAGTTGACCAACCCTGTTAAATGAATTCGCATCTTGGCTTCGAGTTTGGTGAGATCTAAGAGCTAAAAATAATATTTCATCTGACCATACAAATTCTCATTTTAAGTGAATTGTCTTATTTCATACTTTGAAAATTCGAATTAAGAATCTTCCAGCGAGGATTCTTAACTCAAAATCCCTGAAAGTCCACAATTCGTTGAGGTACAGGTATAAAAGAGGCGGTATTAGAGAGCTGTGAAAAATAAACGTATAAAAATGTATCAGGACTGACAAGCTCTATTCAGTTTTAAATTTCTTCAAACATATGAAAGAAAACATCCTCTAATTATTCTCCAAGTCTTCTTCCTTTTTTTTTAGTTCACCATTTCCTGTATACTTAAATCATTTCTCTTAACATTCTATTTTATTTTAATGTCCATTACTCTTGAATTGTATGCTCGATAATTAAAAATCCTTTTACATATTTCGAGAGGTAAAAAAAAATAATAATAATAAAAAAAAAAACCACATAAAAAAAAATTAAAATTTTAGTTATGGTGACGAGAATATTGTGTTATCGTTTGGCAAACACATTGGATTGGAAAGAACGATTTTTTCTTTTTCCTATTAACTGTTGATTTCGGGTAATTGTTGGGAATGAATATCTTAATTGTTGCGCGCGACAAGAGGCTGATTGTTGGGAAACAATGGTTTATTGTTAGACGTAAATGAGACTAAATTGATCACGTGTTCATTATTAGTAATTAGAAAATGGGTAAAAAAACTTACCGAAGGCGTTATACAAAAGGAAAGATGATTGTAGTTAATAAAACGAATTACAATGAGAATTTCAATAGCAAATTAAGAGTTGGCTACAATGAATTCAGATGGTTGTGGGCTATTGAGTCAAAATACTTGAATCCTGAAGTGTACCAATTTATTTATTACAATCCCGCGTTCCGGTATTCGGCGTCTGTATTCGCGTTTTAAATAACTTGACTAATTTTCAAATTGCAGAAGTTAAAAAGTGAAAATGGAACTGTGTGTGTGTGAGAAAGATTTCACGCATGGAATTCCCAGAGTTCGTCTGCTTCAAGACAAAACTGTTGAACCCTTTAAACCGGTTGGCATGGAGAGTCGCTCTCTCTTATTGCTATTCTTCTGGGTCGAACAGAAGATATATGGGTGCTGCCTCTCGATTGATTTTCCTGTCTTCATTCTTTAAGGGTGATATAGAGCAAGCAAAGCGTCACGAAATATATTGCCATCCCCCTCCCCTTTCTACTGGATGCTGTGATTCGGCTTAAGAAAACGTATTTTGCTATTCTGATTTCTTTTTTCCTTCAATAATGACACAAGAAACGTCTGGCAATGCTGGAATACATCTAAAAGGAGATATTTCTCAACTAATTTACAATCCAGGGTGATTATCTTGGCAGACAGTAGCTGGAACATTGTAAAGTGTAGAATTTTACTGCTGCTGTGTTTATTTTTATGTGTATTTTGAATCTATTGACAAAAATTGTTAAATATGGAGCTTAATCAATATAGTAAGGCATGGTCCTGGGTACGATTTTTTTCCATTATAGATGATCTGCCCTTATGGGTAGTATAGTTGATAGGATCGTTGTCCACTCCACACCGGGTGGGAAAGGTTTCGAGTCCCATCGATGGCAGGAAAAGTTTTTATGGGCTTTTTTACACCGTGGCCAAGTTATTCGGTCTCATGCATAGGTAGCATCATTTATACTCCAAAAAGTTGGATTTTTATCCAGAAAACAGAAAATCAACCTTAGAAGACGCAAGTTACAACCAATATACGTAGAGAAATATGGCTTTAGTTGGTGATGCTCCTAAAAAACCCAACAACAACACAGATGATCTGAAACGTTTAAAGATTTTTTTATCCATTTTTTTTTATATAGTTTCCATGATATATTTCTCCATCTCTCTCTTTGTGCCTCGAAGGTGTTCTTCCATCCACCTTCCCACGACTTGTTCGCACTCCAGCCTAATAAAATATCAATTTCGAGAGCTACCTTGGCAGTCATTATAATTTTGTGATCAATAATTCATTCTGTTTCTCCATCCTGTTGCGTTAAACAGTCCAAGTTGTGAATGTTTGGAACACAACACAATTTTAAAAGAATAAAAAAACGCGTGTACTATAAATGCATATTTTAGAACTGTTGGGATGTAAACTCAAGACATCGTAAAGCTTAAGCTACAAATGTAAGATGTACGGATCACTCCAGCTAGGGGATTTCGTAGCTGCAAATTACTTGCCTGAGGGAAGCGGGAGGCCCGAAGAAGAGAGAGAGCGAGCGAGCGAGCGAGACAGAGAGAAGAGGGAAGTTCTTTGGGCAACATAAAAAGAGAAGAAGATCGAAACTTCATCAGAAAGAGAGGAATGTGTAAGACGGAGCAGTGAATAAGTAACTGAGTAAGGCCCAGGGTATCGGATTTTTGTGGAAGAAATGCACCTCAATCAGGACTGATAAAAGAGACTCCGGCCCAAGGGCGCCGGAGAGAAGGAGCCTTATTGAAGACGGCTATAGAACGTCGACGGCGCGTCATTGGCAGCGTTGGAGAAGACCCACTTCCTGGTCTATTTGGCGGTGCCGTGAATACACTGTCGTTGTGTTGTGAATCAGCCTACGGACAGATGCGAGCCTTGGGAGATATGAACTGCATTGCTCTTGATTCCAATCGTTATGAACGTACGTGGAGAAGGGGGCACAAAAGAGAAAAGGGCAGAGGGGGGGAAGAAGGCGAAAAGGAGGGAGCTGGATGGGTGGGTGGGTGGATGGGAGGGGAAAGGAATCGAGCAAAGTGGAATTCGCTTACTCAGACGCGCATCTTTCGCCATTTTCATAGCGAACCGTGGGCTTTATCTACGCCATCTCTGTGCTCCTAGTGTAATTGACGAAATGAACACTTTTCAAAGGGAGGCTTATGGAAGTCACGGAATCAGTGAGAGTGGCAGAAAAGCTCTGGCGAAGCCTAGCTGGAGCGAAGCACAGGATGGCGCGAGAGAGCGAAATAGGGCCGCGCGCTATAGTGCTGCCTCTCTCTATTGTGACCGCTCCTGTTGAAGATCTATACTGGGTAGTGAATGCACGCGCAATGAAAGGAATTTTGGAGCCATTATTTGCCCTTTTGAAAAATATTGTGCAGATTTTCAAAAGACGACATTCCTTATCAGGTTGCATATTGTATTGTCTCAAAGACCTGATATCTACCGCACAATTCGGACCAAAATAAAAGCCCCCGACTTCCACGTACCACACTATTTGACGAAAGGAGTCCGTTATTTGCTCTCTCTCTCACTCGCGAACCGCGTGCTGCCGGATAACACCGTCGCGCGAGCGAGCGCGTCCTTTCTGCCAGGCGCTCATCGTAGCAGCCCGACGATGGGCGAAGGTAGCGTCCGTCCGTCTTTCCGTGTGTGTGCGAGCGATGATGGTATTACCGCCGCTGCACCACTCCGATAACTCTTTCGGACGGTTTTGTCGGGATTTCTTGTGGATTGTGTTTTTGTTTTTTTTTGTTTTTTTTTTTTGAAGTGTACAAGTTTTTTTGTTTGTTTGTTTTATTTTATTTATTTATTTTATTTTTTTTTTTTGTTGAGGATGTCCTTCATGGATTTCAGGTGCCATCGGATGGTTGGTAAGTTTTAACGTCATTTTGCACGCTTTCAAAGTCCTCTGCCCTTGGGTTAAAAAAAAAATAATAAGAGTGGGAATGATGACCCAATAGGCAAGCTAAAAGGGAGAGCGGTGGGGGATTATGGGGGGAATTTGGAGGCGGGCGGTGATGGTGCATGTATTGTTTGGGTGACCTTCAAGTTAGCTGATTCTTTAGTTGTGGATACGCGAGATCTTTGAACTGTTCCGTTGTTGATGGTGGATGGAAAGGATTTTAAGGATGGAAAGCAGTTAAAAAATTCTTATCTTCATTAAATCATACCGGAGGGGAGGGAGGGAAGAGAGACTCTGGTTTCAATCAACACTTTCTGTGCTAAACAATGCTTGATTGTCACCGGATGTGATGGAACAAGCTGATCAGGACGATATGACAAATTTCCGCTTTGTATTTATTTAGTGATGCGCTGCTGAAAAAGGTCTTTGAACAAACTGTTACATTAGTCTTCAGCTTTCCGATTTGGTGATTCTTTTAAAGATTGTATGAAGCGTGGGAGGATGAGGGGGGGCTTCTACAAGATGCGCCTAAATGAACTGAATCCCTTCTTTATTTTTAAATGTTTAGGTCTGCTTCAATGATGCTAGATTTCTTATTATGGACCTTGAATAACGAACTTTAAAAATATATGGCATCTGTTGAAAACGGGTATAGTTATTTATGTTTAATTACTGATAGTATAATTATTTAAAAGAAAATCATTCTTGCATCATGATGGATATTTTCTCCAATAACGATTCTATCCATATATAATTTGTTGCTTGGCTATATGGGTCTTGGTTGTACGTCAGTTAACCTGGACAGCAGCTTCTGGCCCCCAGCTTGGGGTCGGAGGGGGAAGTCTAATTCTTGATTCTGTAAATTGTGGAACTTACCATCCAACGTGTCAATTTACAAGCCTTTTAGTTCGCTGTGAGGAGAAATTGAATGATGCCTGCAATTGACAAATGGTATTTCTTTACTTTAATTATCCAAATATCTGCTCTCAAAGATATTGTATAATTTGATCTTGGTTAATGGAACTTGCTGGTATTACAGTTAATATTGAACGGTGGTCATTTATCCACCAGAAAATGGAAAAGTAGTTGGTGTTAAAACAATTCTGACATCTTTAAAATGATTATTCTGTCGCCTTAGCTTTAGATTAATGTCTAAGAACACATAAATTACTTTCCTAAGTGTATTGATCTGCATTTATAATTATTATCATCAGTGGTTTATCATAAAAGTTATTGGTTATTGAATTTAACGATAAATAGAAACGTTCCGAATAACAATTTAATTTTTTAATTATACATTTTCGCGTATGATCGAGCCCGCACCTTGGGGTGGGTGGGGGGTGCCTAATTCTTGGTTCTATAAATTGAAGGGGCACTTATCTTTGAGCTTTTATTCCCTATTTGTAAATATGCCTAGTTACGTCAATATAATGTTGTTGTTTTTTTACAGAAATGAAAGAAAAATTACTCCATCTAGGAAAATGTTTAAGTATTTGCTTCAAGGAACTTGAGGGTGAAAGTAAAAGTTAAATGAATATGCCCACATGATGCGAAACTTGGTAATAATGTCAGCTATTGGTTCCTCATGCCAATTTATTGTCCAAACAGAAACGTGGCCGAGTTAATCGGTCTCAGGCGAGGAGAGCATAGTTTTCTCTCTAAGAAACTTGGGTTTTTCATCCAGCAGATAGAAAATCGACTTCAGAACCCATGCAGTTTATAAACACACGGACAATATGGCCTTAGTCGCCGATGCTCCTAAAACCCAACAACAATAATCCAAACAGGACAAATTTCAATTGACCTTCTAAATACTCTTAACAGCCATCATCACTTATATTCCAGTTAGTTCAAAATTTTGACTTTCAAAGTAGTCTTTTGAAAGGTCATGGTGTCGTGCGTGAATTTGGTCTCACTACAAATACCTTTCTAGACTTCCATTGCTCGTCCATTATTGGTGAGGCAGTAGAGGTTGCTCAGGTTATTCTTTGAAGGTGCTGTTGACGACAAGAGAGGATGTACCCAATGCACTCTAACGTTGACATGTTAATAGAAGCTTCCTTTCGCTAACTCTGTCGCTTCACCTTAAGATAAAAACTCAACGGGATATTACTTCTGCTGGTTTTTTTTCATCCTTTCAGCTTCAAATATTATTGGAGTCGTTAACCTCTTATGATTACAAACAACCTTTCTTTGGGAGCTGAGCGAAAAAAAATTAAATTAGTATCTCTCTTTTTTTTTTATCATTATCCGAAACTAGCTCAGGCTCATTCTCCTGGTAGTGTCCAAAGGGGTGTTTGCCCTCATGCAAGAGCCTGTTTATTGAGTGGTTGTCACAAAGGACAATAAAATCATCATTTCTGTTGTAATAGAATCACACCGCTGATTATAACATACTCGAAATATTTGTGGACTGCGCAGTCTCACAGGACGTATGGAGATTTCGGCTCACTGAACCCGAAGACAATTTTTATTTCACACAATTATAGACACGTTGATAGGTCGCTTCTATTAAAAGGAGTTTTTAAATCCATGCACGGGTGGGGATGTCCAACTCATGGGCTGCGTACTCTTTCAAATTCTGAGGCCCGCGGCCATGTAGGAACCCCAGTTTTGCTTTCTTGTGATGTGTTATATCTCTTCCTCAGTATCTAGCAGCATTATTACAATCATTTAATTAGACTGTTCTACAATAATTGTGGTGGTTCTTGTATTTAGAAAAATAATGGTAAGGAACTGTTCTTGTGGCTTCCGTGCTTCATAACTTCATCTGGTTTTGTCCCTAGCCAAAAGAGGTTGGACACACCATGTATGCAAAGGGATAGACAGGAATTATAATGCGTATAATTAAATTATTTCATTTAAAACTATTAATTGAAGTCTGTTGGTGCTAAGGTGAGCATGAACAGATCTCAAAGGATCCAAGTATTAAAACAAAACAATACTTTCATAAGTCTCTCTCTCTCATACACCCACACATGTATCCAAGATAAATACTCTTTATTGTATAAGCCCTTAACAGCCAGAAGGTCAAGGGTTTGTTTAAAATGCGACATACCTAGCCAACCAAAGTAGGAACTGGGTGTGTTGTATTGTCCAAGCTTTCTTCAGTGCGTAGATTTTCCTAATGGAACCTTCAATTTATAAAGCCCTTCAGCTGGAACACTATCCTGGTCTTCGGTAGACTAACATTTAGAATCTGTACCCTTTTTTTTTTCATGTATTCATAACAGGTGGCCATTCTGTTAAATACCTTTCCATGCTGTGTCCACTTGACCACCAAATGAGATCGAATCGTGATAAGAATGACAATGTCATATAATGCAAACATAAAAGGGTAGCAGGACCATCAGCTGGCAGTAACAGGTGCTCTGACGTTCATGGATGCACCAGATGGGTACTATAGATGCATGGTTACATAATTGAACGCTGCTGGAAGTGCTGTGGAAACAGCCCCACTTTCTGATAAAGCTAGGAAATGGGAAAATAAAAGGGGCATTTTATTAAGATATTCGAAAATTATATCGGGTACTCTCTGACATCTAATCTTGCCTAACTTAACTGAGCGTACGTTTGGTTTGTGTCTTAAATATTATTCGTATAAATTAAATAAAATTAGCCAATTGAAATTGTGATAAATGCTCATAAAATGGCGCTACCATCTCCATTTATGCGCATTTATTAGATTGGCCTGGTCAGGTGGAGGGAACAGAGTCTGTTTTCTTTTTTAGCTCGCCCAACATTAAAACAAGTACTTATAAACGGTTATGAACAAGCTCCAATGCCAACGAGTATATTTGTTATCCAGCTGCTTGTTTGAATCCACGTAATACCACAAAATATCTATTGACTAAGTCTTTTAGTTGATAGCATTCGTATGCTTAACAAGGACTTAAAGTCCCTATTAACTCTGCAGCCCCTTTGCTTGTCTTCATCTTTCTCAGCAAAGATAGTCGCTGGAGCTTCTAAATGGGTAAGGACTTCTGATACGTCCTTGCTTGTATTAATTGCGATTGCAGGGTTAGCACTTCTTCAATCTTATCGTGCATTCCCTCCACATTCAGGAGCTCTTCGTTAGTCATATATTCATCGTGTGATTGTGGTAAATCCCACCACATCAATCTCCTCAAGTCCAAATCTGCGTTTTTTTTTGCAGTCTCCATTATATTTCTTTGAATATCCAAGAGGCTCTCCTAATCAAAGCTAATTTCAGATGCAACCAAAGCCGTTTTCTCCAATCTGCAGTGGTATTTGATGTCTTAACTTCCTTCCATGAATGTTTTGGGCCCATTTAATAACGGACCATTGAGATTTTTGGATCTTCTCATCGAATAACAACAGACACGAGATTATTTTTGAAAATTATTTTTAAATTGCGTTTGTATTGAAGCACTTTTAGTCATTATGACTTTATTAAGGACTCCCGCTTGGGGCTTCGCGCTGCGTATAGTAATAATAATAATAATTATCTCTTCATTTCACTTTCAAGGCGCCCTTTAACATTCTTTGACTAGAGGGCGTGTTTACATACTTATGCTTCAGTAATTATTTCAAAATTTACAAGCTCCTTTCTTAGATAATTTATAAAATCATAACGGTTCATAAAACAAGATTAAATTAAGCTAACCAGTTTCTAACATTGAGTTAAACTCGAGCGATTTAAAATTTAAATTAAACGATTTAAAATTAAACAGTATAAATGTCAATGATGCATAAATGCTTCGAAATCTAAAGAGGCCTTCTCGGTAATTGCTCAATTGGCGAACATTGCTGAGAAAAATCGTCTTGGGGTGTAGATGATGAAGAAAATACTATTCAAGAAAACATTTTTCGATAGTCCCAGAAGTTCCAATATTGATAGCTACTGTGGATTTGGTCGAATGACACTTTTAAGCAAAAATATGTTGGAATCAGTCTACGTTTAGCGCCATTTCAACGTAATTATTCTTATTTCTCTCCCCTGAAAGCTGCCAAAAGGGGAAGTAGGTGGAGAGAGAACTGGTTCTGGCTTTCCTGGCCGCTCTCCTATTCCCATCACCAATCCCTTCCACAGCGGTTGCGATGAATACTTTTCCATAATCTGCGTGAAGTCTTTAGCTCCCAACCCTGACCCTCAGTAGCTCTCGTCCGTCATTCGGCTCCACCCCCACCACGCCGCGACATGCACATATGCATACTGATATACCGATTCTCGCGCACCCCCAGCTGCACTCGGTAGTGCGCACGAGGCGAGGCAATCGTGGGTTCCTTGATCACGTTGAACGTACAGATGGTTTGGACACTGGGACTCGTCACGTGACTGGAACAGCATTTCGTGGTAACAGATAGGCTGACCAAGGGCATAGGTTAAGCCCCCTACTGCGATCAGTCATGCCCTTCATTTGTCTGCCTTTGGCACATACAGTCGGAACACTGGACATACATTGTGTCCGGACGGAGAGGTTACCGTTCCTGGATTTCAGAAGACTGTTAAGGGAAAAACAAGAAAATTAATGAGGCTCCTTATGGCACAGATTTCAATTCACAGCTGGGACATAACAGAAATGTTTTTGTGACTTTAATTTCCAGTATTCCCACATAATTCGCTTAAAAGGACACAGAAATCGTGTCAGTTATCTCTTCCAGCCATTTTGTTTCAGTGTTTTCCAAAGCGCTGATGAAGATACCAATATTTCTCTAGTTTTTATCGTCCATAACTGTATGCTTTCTTATCTTACAAAATTCAAGAAGAATCATTGTCTTCAAAATTGCAAATTTCTTGAATGTAATTTCTTTCTAGTGTGGACAATTTCTCAACGATAGAAAAATTGCAAATTTAATGGAACCATAAGCAGTAATTCTTATATGAATAGAAAAGGTGCGAGCCATTCATCGACATATTTAATGTCAAACGTCGTTCATCCTTATAAGAAACCGCGAATGGACCCTGACTTGATAGGCATATACAGAATAGATACTAAAAGCAAGTTTCGATGAGAGAGAGAGCTTGCTGGGACTTGACTTGGCTACTTTGGACCCAGCACCAAAGGCTGTAGTGGTGAGACAACTGTATAGAATAATTTTGCGTATCAAATCGCTTAAGTTTCTGGATGCATCACGGTTAAGAATTTCAGGACTTCTTTGATACCATCTGTACAGGTTTGGTTACGCTAGCTTTTCATTGCAAATCAAAAGAGGAATGGAAAGGGGCAGAAATATCTATTCTCTAGAATCCAGAGAAAAGTATTCTATGCCATTAAGCAAAGACTATAAATTTGATTTCGAAGTAAAAGAGCTTTAAATTTTTATCCAAATGTGCAATAGTCTTATAATGCAGTACAGTGATTACAAATGGATGCTAGTGGTCTATAAGAGGTTGTGTCCATGTTCTGTACATGTACTACCTCTTTCATCTGGACAGCATCGATGAGTGCGTACAGTTTATGAATTTGCCAGTGCTTGTCGCGAAGGTATTTCCTGTGGGGGCCCCCTTTACGTGCTCCAGTTACACTTTCGATACATTCTCTTCGATCTAGTTTATATTTTGAGGGAAGGCGCTAAATATCATTGCCCTTCAACAATGGGTCGCGTACTTCTTCAAAGTCTGCTACAACCGACAGGTGGCACTGCCGAAGTACTCGAACCGTATCCTATCCTTGACACCCTGCCTCTTATTAGCGGGCTTGGCACAATCGCAAGGTTGAAGAGATTCGTGTGAGTTCCATATATGCATATTATTTATTTTTTTTTTAACGAGCTGTTCTCCCTTGAATTTTTGGCCGTGGTCCATCATTCTTTCAACAGTGGGCGGGATGGGGAGATAAGCGTTGTTCCTGCCTCGTGTTTTTCCTTTCCCTCCGCCACCATCACCAAAACTGGTCCATTGAATGAGTCATCATTTCCTGTTATATGTGAAAGTCACATTGGACGTGTGTGTGTATGCGTGTGTGCGTGCTTGCATACCGGAAGAGGAAGTACGAAACACTGCCCGATGGCCTTGCATCGCTTGTTGTACGGGAATTGTGGGAAGATGTGATTTTTATATCGTTTGTCGTCCCCCCTCCCACTCTCCAGTTGCCCCTCCGCTTCTCCCCAACTGAGAAAGAAATTACGTACGAGTGAATAATATTTAAAACGAATCAAAGATTAATGTTATTGACCCGCAGTTGATTTCTCGATGCTGATAGGTGGCGCTACTGTGTATTTCGAAATTTCAGGGACACCAAGTAGGAGTAATTCGAGAGATAGCGGGTGTAATAATGTACTGTTTTATGTGTCATTAATCCCTAGACAAAAATACCAAGCATATGCCGATTACAAAGATCCTGATTCCTCCTTCTACAGGAGGATTCAAGATCTTTAAATCTCCCAGCTGTAAAAACAAGTTCTAGTAGGACGTTTTTGTCTTTGTGAGTCTCGTGGATATCTGGGATGCATTGCATACGTTGGATGATGGACTCGCGACAATATCAACAAGCATTTTCCCCTTCAATTCGTTGGTCTTTCTCACTACGGCGACCTTGAGTGCTGGAACTGTACGAGATCACCACACTGTGCATGGATTTTCAAGGGATGCATTGCGTGTCCACCTTAAATTATCCCTACAGGTCAGCTGACTTCATTGAGATATCATTACACATAATCGTGATTATTTTCTCTTCAGAGAAGAATTTTTGACTTAATTGCTGTACCAAAATTATCCAAAGGCACTCTTCTTCACTTTGTGGCTTGAAAAGAGGGAAGTTTATGTCAAATTGGTATTCGTGGTCGATTTGCGTGTTTGTGGACATGCGCCATCACTTTGCATTACATATGAAAGATTACAGCGTGAAAAAAAAACTTTAAATGTTTAAAAATGTTTTTCCTCGTTAAAACTTCGATCTGATCAACGATCAGAAATATGGATTCCATCAGTGCCATTCCGCTGTTAATCTTTTGGGATATGTTATTCATCCTTTTATATAGCCAATGGAAAAGTTTGGTGAAACTTGACCAATTTCTTTTGAGATTTTTAAGGCTTTTGATCGTGTTTGGCATAAAGGTCTTTTTCTAAACAAGCTCCCATCTTAAGTATAATGGACTGTTTTTTCCAAATGGGTGGCAGTTTTCCAATCGCTCATTGCGGGTGATGATAGGTAGCCCTTTCTCTTCTAACTTCGCACTAATGCTCCTCAGGGTTCTCTTCTTTGTCCCGCTATTTTCCATCTGTGTATTAACAACCTTTTATCACTGACTGGAAATCCTGTCTATAGTTTTTTAGTTTTGCCAATGATAGCGCACTGCATTTTACCTTCCAGTTTAAGAAACTCTACTCTGCACAGTTTGAACTCCTCCCCGATTCCCAATTAATTCATCCCTCGTCAGTGCACAGTTGTTAGGATCGCCGTCCTCCTCGCACCGGGTGGAAAAGACTTGAGTTCGAGTCCTGTCGATGACGGGAGGAATTTTTATGGACCTTTTTCATAACTTAGCTGAGTTAGTTGGACTCAGGCGAGGGTAGCATAGTTTTTTTCTCCCGGAAATTCGGGTTTTTCGTCCAACAGAAACAGAAAATCGACCTTAGAACACACTCAGTTTACAACCTTAGTCAACGATGCTCCTAAAACCAGACTACTACTAGTACCAGTTAATTCTCCAATGAGGTTAACAAAACTAAGTTAACTTCAGAGTTTCTAAAACTTAATCCTGTCTTATTTTCCGCTTCTGTGTTCATATTCGATGACATCAGATTTCTAGACAAGATCGCTTAGCTCTCTTAGGGATTACCCTGACTTCTAATCCTCCTGGACATTAAGCACATCACAAATATCACTCCTTCGATATCCAAAAAGCTGGATTTTCATTTTCGCTTTCAAAATTACTTTTCTGTTAAACTTCTACTGACTTTGTACAAATCTCATTTCCACCCTATCATGGAACACTGTTCCCACATCTGGGATGGTGCCCCTAAAACCTCTCTTAAGCTCAGACTATCAAAAAGACGGCAGCCAAATTAATTAATGACCTGTCTCTTATAAGCTCTCTCTCTCTCTCTCTATCATACATTTCCATGGACACTATTCTTCTGAAGTGGCATCTGTAATTCCACCTCTCTTTCTCTTTAAAACCTCTCCAAACACCGAGCCTCAACCCAGTCAGCATCGTTCTCTGTCCTAACTCCAAACTCGCAGAACTAACTTCTTCTCTTCCTCATTTATCCTTTGCTATTTTTGGAACAATCTTCCTTGAAATTTCCCACAAATCTACAGATATTAATTGTCAACAAGTATCTTCTCTTCTCTCAAACTTCAACCCTTCTGAAACTTCTATAGACAGACGTCTGTCGTGTTTGAGTAAACCAGAAAGTTGTTTGTAATATTTCTCGGTGTTTCTTATTCTTCTATGCTATTAAAATGGAGACTTATCGTGTGTGAGAGCACCAGGAAGCTGATAAAGACTTTCAATAAGATCAGATCAGTGATGCCAAAGCAATTATTTTAACAATAGGTTGTGCGTGGATTGGAACATCTATTTCAGATAGTGTCGATTTTGGTTGATCCTTGGCCCTGATATAAATGCCAAGGATTTTTATATTTGTGGAGTAGATCCATTCCTTATATTGAACGCATCTCTGGATTATCCTCACGATGAATTCTGTTTATTAAACAGGAAGCGTCTTCATGTTAAGGGAGGGTTTCCTACAGTTGCCCTTCCCTAATGAACTATTTAAAAACCATTTTCTAAAACAATGAGACAACATTTGCAGCCAGTGCGAATCATCATAATTTCATAGATGGCATTAGTTTATGACGCAGAACAATCCGGTAGATCCACTGAAAGGCCAGGGAAGGGCAATAAAGGGGGGAGTTACGGGAAAAATAAGCGATGATTGCTTCCTATACGATTCATCCAGTGGAATTTGAGGAAGTAGAGACTAGTTTTCCCCACACAAAGACCTGGCGATCTTATCGCCACCCATCATGCTACCTGACATGCAACGCGTGTGGTTCCACTCACATGCGCGAATACAGAGGACGCCGAAGAGCCAGGTCACTGTGAACAAGCACAACATGCCAACAGCATATACCACCTGTTCGAGAGAAAGAACTGTCTGTGTGTGTGTGTGGGTGCATTTTTTAGAACATATTGGTATGCTGACTGCGGTCGGATGTGATAGCCACTAGAGCGGGTCATCTCGCCAGGCGGCAGAGGAAGGGCGCCCTCTTCCCGCAAGAACCGTCGGAAGGGTGGAGGCCCATCTACCTGAGCATGGCACATAGATCCTGTCCGTAGCCAAGGTCCGTCAGTTGGTTCCGGCGGAAGTTGGCTTGCAAATGTGACCGCATCTAAGGAAGAAGTGGTACTATGCTGGGAAAGAGAGAAGGACAAATGGAAAAGGGGTGAGGTAGAAGTGCGCCTATTTTAAAAGCAAGATGATCAGTCATACCTTTCTATTGGCGTTTTCAATCCACAATTAAGAAGGTTTGAAGCTAACTACCATCTTTTTAATTTGCTGCATTGCGATCGAGAGCAATGGAGTGACCCAAAAAGTAAATCAGGTGGATTGCCTTGAAGAACAAATTCCCCAGTCCACTCTACAAACTTTGTATTTCTGTTGAAATCTTCAATGACTTTATCCACATATCTGTTGCTCCACCGATTCATATCTTCCTTCACCAACTTTCGATATGCGATGACTACTTAATCACAAGGTTCCTCTCTCTCTCTCTCTCTTATTATAATTAACTTTGCAATAATAACGGTTTTTCTGAATTTCTGAAGCTGAATAAACTACGATTATTACCCACAATCATCTCATCAGGGACAGCTTCGCGTCTTAAAAAAAAAAAAACCCTCTCTTCTTTTTCTTTATAGGGAATTTAGGCAAATATCCTTAAAGGTTTTTTCTGTTTATTTTTAAAAACTTGTAAGTTAAGTGGTAGCTAAGTTATAAAGCTGTAACCGTGACAAAAAAAAAAAGCTCTCATTAGGTTTTTTTGTCTTGTTCTATTGTATGTTGTTCTACCAATCTAAATATTCCCGTAATAGCTTTGTTGGACACACAAAATATGTTATTTAAAACCAAAAAAAGAGAGAAGTAAGGTCCATCCATATCAGCCATCAGTCTTTCTTGTTTACTGATTTTTTTTTTTGGCTAATGGTTCACAAAAAAGCGTATGAGAAAAACAAGCTCTCGTTTATAAACAAAGTGTTACGGACCAGTTATTTGCTGAACAAACACCTGGTTCCGAAGGATAAAATCACTTCCATGGTGCAGGTGAAGGTAAAAAATCTGATGGCAGAGTTGTAACTTTATATTTTATTTTTCCTACTCTTTTTTCCTGCAAATAGGTTAAGAAAAAAAGGACGTGGGAGGGGGGGAGGAGATTTTAACATTCTAAACGTGACGTATACCACAATTTTATAGCTTGTTTGCTGAGAGAAACTGTTAATTAGCCGAGTGCCACCATAAATATTAAAATTGATGATGTTTTATATCAAAGGTTAGTGGTGGAGAAAGCGAATACAGAACAAGATTTGGCTTATTGGGCTGCGTGTTGTAAAATGTTAATTTTAGAACAATATTTTAATGATCTTGAATCATGTGCGTATAGAAGGCTTTGTTGGACACCCGAAATATGTTGTTTAAAAGCCAATAAAGAGATGGAAGTAAGGTCCATCCATATCAGCCATCAGTCTTTCTTGTTTACTCATTTTTTTTTTTAAAGAATATCAGTTGTAATATTTGAAATAGAATGCTTGAGATATGTTGGGGAATCTCTTTATCAAGTTTGATATATATAAAGTGGATAAATACAGCGATATTGGAGAATGAGGGTGGAAATTGAAGAAGAATTGGTGATTATCGATAAAAGGAGGAAGGTGAATGTGCATTTGATTCTGTGCAAAGGCCGCTAAGGTCATTTAAGCGTCAATGTACTTCATGGTCCTTTGCTTGTTTAGTGGATGAAAAACTTGAATTTTCGTAGTGTGATCTAGACATGAAAATTAACCTAAAAGTGGAAGGAACAAGACAAAGAGAGAAGCTACATTTCTTTTCATGGTATTCATACTTCAATAAATTTAACTTTTTAAACCAGTGAACTCCAAAATAGTATCTCAAAAAGGTGTTACAACCATCGTCCCTGTTTAACCCGTTGAAAGCGTTATGAAAGTTAATAGAATTCAAATGATGAACGGAAACTGTGAAACCATCCTGCTTACTCTTCCGATGGAAATATGAATCAACAATAATGGTGTGCATGCGTTATCTCCAAAACACAATGTACTTTCAAATTACGTTGTCACGCTTCTCATCAACAATCTATCATGGTAATCATTCTAATTATTATTTAATAACAACATCAACTTTGTATTTCTCTAGTACTTTTGTGTATTTATTTAAATAATAGCATCATTTCCATAGTGGTAGGGAAGTTAACTCGGACCTCGTTTGAGCCAATTTGACCCGATTTAAGACCACGAAATTAATTCTTAATTTAATCCCGCTACCATATTCTTTTTAATATAGTTCTTGGTGCATTATCCAACTTGCAACAATACCAAGTCAAATCGCTGGCTATAATCCTTACCACGTCTTGACGATAAAACTATCAGAAAAATGTGCTTTCAGAGAAACTTTGGCTCCTTCCCAATATGCCATCATGGAAGTGGATGCGCCATAATTTCTCAATTAGCTCTTTTTATTTTTACAACGACGCAGCCCCCTTTTTTTTTTTCTCTTTTCGTTGTTCTTTGTTTCCGAAGGAATTCCATTGCTGCATTGACTAGGAATATGACTGCTTAACGGCTCCTTTTTCTTGGACTACTTTAACAGCTTAATTAGAAACGCTGTTCGTCTAGCTCGAGCGAATTCACGACTGACGAGAAAACAGAAAGACGATACAGAAGCGATCGTTTCTTTATTTCTCCATGAAAGTTTAAAAAATTCTATTTTAAATATTAGTGGAAGTTTAGGAGTGCTCCTTCCTCCCCCATTAGGCCTATGCATGAATTCTTATGTCATTTTATAATCCTCTTGTATTTTTTTCTCCCTCTGTTATTTTCTAATAACATTCTTTTCGATCTTTTTTTTTTTTTCCTTCCGTTTTCTCTTTTCTACTTCCTATTTTTTTTTCATCTTAGCTTCCTCTTTTCCTTCCTTTTTCTCACTGTTTTTTTCTCTCGTAATCTCTTATTTTTGTGTGTTATTAAAAACAACTCACTCAAAGTTTACAGAAAATGCTAAAATTTCTGAAATTCAATGAAGTTCAATTGAAGATCTACTTTAATGAATTTCAAAGGAAGAGCTGTTTTAATTGAAGTTTATTTCAATGAAATTTAAAAGAAGTCTACTTCAACCGAAGTTTACCTCACTGAACTTCAAAGGAAGAGCTACTTCAATTTAAGTCGAACTTAAATTGGACTACTTCAATGAAGTTCGTCTTAAATTTAAGAACTACTTCAATGAAGTACAAAGGAAGAACTACCTCAATTGAAGTTTACATCTATGAAGTTTAAATGAAGAGCTATTTCAATTGAAGTTTTACTTCAATGAAGGAAGTTTAATCCAATGAAGTAAATCTACTTCAATGAAGTTCAGAGGAGGAGCTTTTCAATAAAGTTCAATTGAAGATCTAATTCAATGAAGTTCAGAGGAGTCGCTTTTAAATGAAGTTCAAATGAAGATCTAATTCAATGAAGTTCGAAGGAAGTCTAGTTCAATCTAGATCAATAAAGTTCAAAGGAAGTCTAGTTCAATCTAGATCAATGAAGTTCAAAGGAAGTCTAGTTCAATCTAGATCAATGAAGTTAATTTTTCAAAGTTCTTACACGATCTTTACACACACGACTGTTCTTTAACAAATCGACTAACCTAAGTTCATTTAAGACACGTTCCAGTTACATCTTAGAAAAATGTGTGTATTAGATTTGTATACACAAATGTTCGTTAAATAAGAAATAAAATTTTCTTAGTGACAAATGGGCCTGGAGTACTGGGGTCCATAGTTTAATAAAATTTTCTTTTTGGATATAAGTACTACTAAGTTTTACTTGAGGACATTGATTATAACATATATTTTATATTAAATGGATCTAAAATTATTGTAATTTAAGGTTCTGATAGCATTGACTGCCTACGGCGAAAGACAACGATTCCCTCCTTTTGGGATGAAAAATGAGAAATTTTTCAGTGATTTACAACTTTGTTTTCTAAAATCAGACTTGCTGTTTATGTTTTCTGTTGTTGTCCAACCACGGAAAAATTCTTAAAATGAACATACCAATTGTCCTGAAACCAGTTTTATGTTCTAATACTGATTTAGCCAATTCATGTTCCATAAACATGCCTGTTGGGTTATTGCCTTTTGAAAGTCATTAGGTATCAAAGAACTTGCATTTTGTACAAAGTGCATCCACAAATATTATCACTGGCTTCAACCTCCTTGGCCGTATAGAATGGACAGAAATCTCCTGAATTACTTGCCTAATTTTATGCATCTATCTAATGTGTTTTTCTAATAAAAAGTTAATTCTACAACCAGCGTATTCTATTTAAAATAAGAGCTATACTTGTAAAAAGTTATGATGATCAATCTAGAGACGCTGTTTAATTTTAAAGTAGCCCAAATGAGGAGAAGGGTTGCCGGCTCCTGTAATAGATTTTCGCTTTATACTCTGGGACTCCCACATAAGGGTGAGAGGAGTTAAGATAGACGACAAAAATAGACTACATTTTGTAGGTTCAAAGAGACCGGAAGAATTTCTAAAAGCCGATATCTGGTGGAGCAAGTAGGATCTCCCCCGTGAATTTTCAGTGTGCACACCATGCCAATTGTGCAGATGTATATACAATACACCATATCAACTAGCGTACCATGGAAAATGAAAAAATCTGGAATAGGGCACCAAAAAATGCCAACCAACTAACTGCTGTACCATGAATTATGCATTATCCACAGATGTATCATTGTGTTTCTCGCATTGGACAAATACATTTCGAAGTCTACTGAGTGCAGACCTACCATGTTGCTGAGAGAAATTTAAACCTACTTCCCTTCAAAGCCCACAAAAATTAGACTAAGTTCCGGGTGATACTTTTTGATTTGATTACCGCAAGATGCGGTAATCAAATCAAAAAGTCTTTCTCGTTCGCTCACTCTTCGGTATGTGTCGGTGTTTTAAAGCATAACACCAATGACTTGGTGTGCATCGAGACTTATTCATCCACAAAACAGCGGAAAGTGCCACCATTTATAATCTTTGGTTCTACTTCGATCGACAGAAATGAAAAGAATTCTGTCCCCACTGTCTGATACACTCATTGCCAGTATCCGTGAATCATCAATAAGAAAATGTGTTAAACGCCGCAAAGAACCCCCCTCTTCATATCCACCCCTACTACTCCGCTTTCTCCCTTCAGATTAACCCAAACAATGTTCGTTCTTTCATGAAACTGTCCGTCTTCTCCACATCATTGGCTCGCAATGGATTCCCTTCCAGTTCTATTGGTTTCTATGACGACCTAAACAAACCAATGTTCCATGTCTTGCCTGTAACGGTTCATTCCGACAGCGAGCCATTTTAAATAATTCCACGCTTTTCCTTATTGCGGCTATTATTCTTTCCTCCTTTTTTTTTATTGTAGCTTCTCAGCTGGGTCTTCTTCGCTTCAATGCCAGCGAACGCCCCTAGTGGAAACGAAAAGAATTACAGATACATTTAAAGGCCATATATACTGCAGACAACACTCCATTACTCTCATGGCAATAAAGCTTCCTTCGAACTGCGCAAAAATGAAACGTGTGCCACACTAACCTTTGACCTGCTGTAAACAACGTGTGCCATAGCGACTTCACACGTGTATGAAGAGTCCCACAATGACTTCAATTTTGACGTGGGCTCTATTGACTGATATCGCTTCCACGTTTCGCATTCTTTCTCTCCGATGTCTCTTCGTTGTTGTAGGGTTATAGGAGCATTAGCGACTAAAGCCACATTGTTCTGTGGTTGGTTTTCTGTTTTCTGGATGAAAAACCCGAATTTCAAGGAGAAAAGACCATGCTACCTTCGCCTGAGACCGACTAACTCGGCCACGTAGTGAAAAAGTCCCATAAAAATTCCTCCCATCATGGACGGGAGTCGAACTTGGGTCTTTTCCACCTGATGATCCTACCAACTATGTTTCAAAGGTTTATTTACAGCATATTGTATTTGCAATCACGCAATATTTGTGTTTGTTTATTTATTATGTTTTTCTCTATTTATTTATTACAATAAACAAAGAATAACATTCAATTAGAGTCGCCTCTTTAACTTGTTTCAGTTGTTCACTTTTTTTAAACGATCATTTGGATTGCCATCATAGTAATGAACCAGCAGACCAATAATCCCAGATGATAAAGGATTTTAATAAGCAACTATTAACTATAGGTTTACGTCATCATATTATGTTTTGCTTTTTAATGTAAGAGGAATATAATGGCAATGGAATTGTTATGTATGATGGAATTGTGTAGGATGGAAAGATCCTTATTTGTGATCGATGGGTAACCTGATGAGTTGTTGAAGTTTTTAACAAGGAGTGAATTTAACGTGATTGCCACTCGTATCTTTTGCCTTCGGGATTTATGTAGCCACCTTCTAATGTTACGCAGATCAAAAGATAATTATTAATCTTTTGAGTCGTATATCCTTCCAGGGAACTTCCATATCTTTTATACGATTTGAATTATAAGTAATCGAAAGCTTTCAAATGATCTTTCACTCGTTCAAAAGCTTGTGAACAATAATATTGAACTTTAAAAAAATTCTTTTGACATCGAGATTTTGCAGTAATAATTGTTTAAACAGGTATCAACATTATGGATAAAGAGTACACGTTTAATTCAGTCCAGTTCTTTGCCATTTGGAACTGTTCCGCAGGACAGGGCAATCAGTTCTCTTACTAACCTGTTCAGCTGCCGCAATAATTGCGATGGATATAAGGTTGTTCTAGTGCCTTTTATGACAGACCACGAAGGGGACATGCAACAGCCTCTGCCTTTCAAATTAATCACTGAATCCTCCATCACATATTTCTTTGTTTGAATTGGAGACATGACTAAAAGTTGCCCACAACAGTTGTGGCAGATGAACCATTAGAATCGGTATGTATTAGACACCAAAGCAACTAAGACATCAGTATATTTGTGTCTGTAAATACGTGTATTCTCAGTCGGTTTGTTGTTTTCTGGAGGGGGGAAAAACAAGCATCCTTCGCTGGATGAAAAATGCCTTGGCATTTTCCATCCGGTGTGGCAAGAACGGTGATTATATCCACGATATTACCCTCGAGGCCTTTTTTGGTATAAATCAACAAGCGAATATATAGAGAATACGAGTACTCCTTTGGATTTTGTTTCTGTTGAAGCAACAGTGAACCTTTTGAAAGGAAGCGGCCTGTCATTTTCAGGACATAATCGTTAAATGCATCCTTCAGTTAGCGGATACAACCAAGCAACTCATATTCAGGATGAGAATTGAAAAATGACCAGCTGGATGAAAAACCCGAGTTTCCAGACAAAAGACCACGCTACCATCGGCTGAAGCCAACTAACTCAGCCACATTGTGAAAAAAGTCCTATAAAAATTCCTCCCATTATGGACGGGAGTCGAACTCGAGTCTTTTCCATCCGGTGATCCTACCAACTGATAAATAAGAGGAAATAAAGTATTTCCTCTTATTTATCAGCTTTCGGGTGGATATGAATATAGACACTGATGGAATTATCCAATTACCACAAGTATATTGAGAAAAAATGGGCGTTTATTATACATAGGAACGTAATCAATTATATTATGGATTTTGTTAATACCTGGTTGTCCCTGCCTTCACCTCAACACTCGAATTGAATAAAATGCATTTGATCTTCTGTGAGTCTTAAATTAAGAAAATGCTTTCGAATTGAAGCTATAACGAAAGAGGGTGCCAGCAAAGAACAGGGATCCGTGCGTTTCGAATAAAAACTAAAAAATATCGATTGTGGACAATCCAAGTTGGAAAGTGACCAATCTTTGATTCGAGTGATTTTTGTTTAACTGTATAATAATACAAAAAGAAAGGAACCACATTCTGGACCCCCCCCCCTCCTCCTCCTCCTCTTATCCACCAATATAAATATCTCGATAACCGTCTCGTTGTGGCTGTTTCAAAAGAACACTGTCCAGCGCATACCACAGAGAGTCGTTGAAGATCTATAATTATTTATTGGTCATTTACATAATTTCTTTTCGGCCGAACAGTATTAACATTTTCCGCGCTAACAAATGCTTCTTGATGTAGACAGCCATCCACCCTCTCACTAAAGGTGAGAGAACACAGCGACCGTTCTGGACTTGGCACCACTTGAAATACCGCAGTTGACAAGTGATAGGGCACTGATAAATGGGGAATGAAGACAGCTTGAATTCACTCGTTACCACGTTAGGCCTAGTATCCTAGGCAATGGAAGCGTTACTAAACCGAGCCGCGAGGCATGATCAAGCGTTCGAAATACATGAATTCCTGCACGAGACAGGAGGACACATGTGGAGTTTGCTTATTGAGGCTTGTGGCTCGTGCTGATGACGTATCATTGTTGACCTAGTTGCTAATAGCTAAGGTAAATTACTCTTGCCCTTAATTAGCGTGTTGTTTTGTAGAACTTTATGCACGTTGGATGTTGCCGGGTTTGGATATTAAACGCGGTGTGCGCGCGCGCGTCTGCTACAGAAAGATAGAGAGAGAGAGAGAGAGAGAGAGAGAGAGAGGCATGTTTTAATTAGACCCTCATAACTGGATAAATTGCATAAAGAGACACGGAGCGTAACTTGCGTTTTGCACACAGAGACTACGCTCAAAGGGGACAAAGATAAGATGGGTTGGGGGTGGGGAGAAAGACTACTCGTGCTACGAGCATGGATGTTGTCTACAGTAGTTCCTGTAAGTTGTGTAATTGTCAAAATATATTGTATTCTTGTGTTACAAGTTCCCACACCAAAGCATCTTCTACGCTGTTGATTACTGGAGTTGGAATTTCCTTTTTTTTTTTCACCCTCTACCATTTTTATTTTATCCAGTAATGCACCGCATTTGCTGTTCCCAATTTGATGGCTTTTTCCCTTATATATTTATAAAACTTTTCGTAAATATCCCAAACAATCTTTAAAATGAAATAATTTGAAAAATATTCGAGTGGAGTTTCAATCGTTTAGAAATTTTTGCGTTAATGTGGTTTTATAGGAGTGTTTTATAGTTGGGGTACTTCATTCGTGAGTAATTTTCCCTCCAGGTGAGTAAATGGGGAAATGATCGATAGAGGGCACCACTGTGTGTCGATTTACAGTTGTCGTTTCTTTTAAAATATCTGCATTGGCTAAAAATTAAATAAGCGTAAACTTTATTTATAGAACTAAAGTTATAATGGCGCAGCTATTCAACCACAATCCCCCACCCCCGGCATTCTGGAACAATACTACTCAGAGACCTTTTAGATTCTTGAGGGGGCTGGAGGACCAAGGGAACTAATTAAATATCTTCTGCAAGGTCTGTCTAAAGCGAGACAGATTATTTGATGGTTCTATCGAATAAAACTCTGTTCAACCCAATCTTTGTTTTCTTCATAGGTTATTAATCTTCACCTAACTTGTTCAATAACTTGTTGAGCTACCTAATTTTCTTTTAAAACTTAACTGGATTATTAAACGTTCCCTCGCTACCACGCATGTATCGCAGTTTTTTCGATTCTTTCCAACCTCCGAAATCTATCGATACATCCACATCAACCCACTCAATTTCTCTTCTGTCACTTCTCGGGTTTCAAGTTCTTCAGTGGCACATCTGAAGCAGGATAGTGTCAACAAATACTTCCGTTCACGACGAGAGAATGGGCTCCTCGAAATCTTCATTGACTAGTTACCCTTGTATGATTAGGGTTTGGTTGCGAGTTTGGGGGAAGGCAAGGCTGTATATTCAAGTGAAGTATTCAGACCCATGAGCTATAGTGGCAACTGGTTAATGGAAGTAGGGAGACCTGATCATACAGCCGAACAAGAAGATAAACAGGAAGGTTCCCGCTTGAAACGAAGTGCTATTCAAACAGCAACAAGTGTAGTTTGCACACAGAACTCCATTGGCACTCGAAAAGGAACCAACAGGTCGCTTTCGTCGTATTTTCTTTCATTCTTTATTTTTCTTTTCCTTCTTTTCTTTTTGTAGTATTCATTACAGTTATTTTGAGCAAAAAGTTTCAACATTACAGAAAAAAGTCTGTTGATGGTTAATAGCTAGTTCATGTCAATCATATGCGTTCAGTGTGGTACTCTCCAAGCCGTTGCATTGCTGCAATGTTTGCCTTGTTGATAAGCATCAGAATTCTCTTTTTCTCTTCAGAATTACTTTATTTCTATATTCTAGATATTCAAGCATCCCCAAATCGTGCTGATGGAAGCTGGTTACTGCAAATTCCTGCGTTAAGCTGTTGTAATGATTTTGATTTAGTTAATCTAGTTGTGCATTACTCAAATGAACTCTTCATTACACCATCCTTCCACTTTATTGATCAATGGAGCATCCGAAAGAGTAGCAACAGTATATTAACTGTTCTAAGTCCAGACAAAGACACTAATGAATTATATGGTAAGTACCATGTAATTCTTTGCAAATAATCCACGAAGAAAGTACTTAAAAGCACTGGATATTAACTGACTATGGAAGGGTTTGGGGAATGATCAGTGAAATGAAGATATAACGACAGGCAATATGGCTCATTTAGATTTTTTTTGAAGGATTCGCATTTATGAAACCGTGTTGCTCAATATATTCCAGGATCAATTGGATTATTTCAATAAGACCTCCTTTGACTCAAATTCAGTTTTCTTCCTTCCTGTAAGTAACCATGACACACTCCTTTTGATCCATTTTCTACCAAAGAAACAAATAGGAATCATCTGAAGGCTGGGACAGTCGCCTCTTTCAAAGCCATCTTGTGAATGGCAAGCTTATTGTTACCACCATTCCTTTCGTTATTGGAGTAAACAAATCAGCATACTAGTGTTCCTTGTTGCAGAAAATCAACACGTTGTTTTGGTAGTCTAGAACTGTGTCGATGGTTCTTGTAGTCTAGGGTTGATCCACTAATTCTCAGTGGATTGATTTTCATGAAATTTTAGATTTGGGCCTTTTTAAAAGATTTAAAATTGGAACAATAGAAATCTGCCATTTATTATTTTTATTATTATTAACCCTAAAAAGATCTGAATGATTTCATTCAGGGGCGCACGCGGAGGGAGGAAGGGGCAAACATTTAAAACAGGCATACTTTTTTTTTATAAACATAAAACTTCTTATAATCTTTGAAAACATTAAAATTAAGAACCCCTCTTAACTGTCAACTACAATATCTACTTTTAGGACTCTCCTGCAACTGGGGGCCCCCAGTACAAGCCCCCCAATTGTAGGCAACCCGTTTCGAATGCAGCTTTGGCAAGAATGTTTCTGCAAAGTCTCTTTTTTTATACGTCCCACCCTAAAAACTTAAAATTAAACTCTTCTGTTTTGATGACGAATCCCAAGCCCGCGGGCCACCAGTTTAAGACCTCCCGCAATGGTTAGCCAGCTATAAAAATACTGCTGGATACCGACTGATGCTTAAAATGTAAAGTTATGCGTTATATTAAAGAATATATTAAGAAATTCACTTTTAAAAAGGAAGTATTCACTGGAGCCATGAATATTTACGATTGAGTTTGTGAAGATTAAAAATGCAACCATACTTTGGTAATCTTCTTAATGAAAAAGAAAATCAAAATCTTTCTGGATTAGGTAAAATAAACTGTATATTGAGTGTGGGGGTTTACGATGCAATTCCAATGATATCCTCTACTGGAAGTAGAGGTAGCTGACGTGTAGCTGACGCCTGTTTTATTGGCGTTTCTTTGTACACGTACACAAATAAATAATAAACAAAAAAGGGAAAAAAGTCAACGGATAATGAAATGTAGATTTAGAAGAAACAGATTGGTAATTTGTATAATGAAACTCCTGTAGATTTAGAAGAAATGTAGTTGCTTAAGAATCAATGGATTTCGCTGAGAAGATTCAAACCATAGTTGGTATATTTGATGAATTATTACAAGGTATTTACAATGTCCACAATGTATTTTTAATGATTACTTCTTTCACAACATCTTCTCCTTTCCATCCCCAGAACTATTCTGAAAAATGCAAAGTATATTATTTATCAAATTTGCATAAACTAATTACATATTCTCTCTCCGTTATTTTCAGTCCAGGACAACGTTCAGAACCAAATAACTGCTCTTAAATCTTCTTTAATCGTATGACCCAATAAATTCAAGACTCAAACAAGTGTTATCCAAATAATAATAAAATATCTGAAGATTATATTAACCACACGCCATCGCATTCTGGAATTTTGTTGTCTTTTCTTTCTCAAAAGAAAACATACAATGCTAGTCAGCATTGTATAAGTTCAAGTCTTTTCTTGAAGCGTCTAAAGGTCCCTGTGAAACGGAATTCACCTCCCAGGTCGTAAACTTAACAATGGCAACTCCTTTCACCACTATTAGTGAGAAGCATTGTTTTCTATCTTTAATCTCTAGTGAAAATAACTGTTGTATGCGTATAGGTGAGAAAATTAATGCAAAAGTGGAAAAGGACATTGTAATGAATTGAGTCCTAACTTCCATAAATGCATACGCATAGTAAAATTAGTCTGTGCGCAGCATAATGAGTCAGAATATGAATAGCCTCCTTCATCTTTTAATATCTGATTCATTTGTTTGGCTAATCAAAGACTTGAGTCTCAAGAGTGTATAATAAGGGGTATTATGTGTGGTAGCAGTGGTTGGTAGCAGAAAGAATGGCACTGCTTTGAACACAGCGAGGAAAATTTCGTAAATATGAAATCGTGTTGCAGTTAATTGTTTTAGGGCTACTGAATAGTTTTCCCTCCCATCGAAGAAAGTTATTAGACCATATAACAACGTTGAAGTAGTCCAATGAGATCTCGTCTGACAACCGGAACTTACCTTTACTTTCTCAACACAGTGTATTTTGACAGACGAAACTTTTCATTTGCTCAAACCAGCTGAATAACCATCGAGAGAACCTTGCACTGATCTTGATAAATCAATAACAAATACACGATTATATCTAAATATTTATTTTTAAAATAAATAAATAAAAGTATATTAAATTATCGTCTGATTTATGTGGAGTGACAACCGAATTTTCCAGAAAAAACATTTAGAGAATAATGAAGTCCTTTGTTTAAGAGTTATAAATTTTCCAGCGTTTATAGGTCCACTTCTTGTAAAATAGCATTGAATAATGGCGTTTTCCAAGAACTTGTCTTCGTATACGTACTAACAAATGATCTTGTGGTCCGACTCCCTTGAGGACCAAGTTCTTGGTAGTCGACCCGCTAACTCGATTATGACTGAGAAAAATGACCCCGCATGGGTACCCTTGAAGTCATCTGACACCTGTCAGTTTATCGGAGGTTTAAAATGTCTGAGAACAGCGAGGGTTTCGTGTATATGTGACGTCTAAAATGGAAACAGATAATCAGTGGTAGAATAAAATCTTTGTACTGATATGGGTGTAGAAGAAAACACTGTCAGAGAACTCAATCGGGAGAAAAAACTACTTTTGAATTGTTTTAAAAATCATGGAATGAAACCCAAAATAAATCTTATAAGAATCGCTGTGCGTTTAAAATTATTGGGATTTCTACCACGAACTGAGTTGAACTCCCAGAAATGTATCATCCATTGCAACTCAATATCTGGATTTATTTTCCTCATTTCAATATTTGGAATATTAAATTTTCCAATGCGAATGATGGAGAGAGGATGGATGTAGAATAAATAGGGGGGACGGGGGGAGTGGAGGATGTAGAAAAACAGCTTAGGAAAAAGAAAAGAAAGAAGTGTGAAGAGATCCATTTCCTTCTGAGCCTATATCATCGACCAGCAGCTCATATCAAGGAAAATTTCCCATCAACTGTGTTACTCCTTTTGGATCCTTAAGAGGACAAAAGGCTTGGGAAATGCGCGCGGGCAGACATCCGAACTGAATGGAAGAGCACTAGAAGGGACCAAAAAAGAGTTAATTAGATTAAGCAAGGCAAGCATAAAATTGCAAAACCCTTTAAAAATTCCGGTAAATAATGTTTCTCTCGTGCGCTTCCAGGAGAAAAAAAAAAAAAATGGTGGCTGGTAGGTGAGAGGGACGTTACCGCAGATGGAAGAGGATATAGTTGCCGTATAACATTCTGTTCGTTAACTGAGGCAAATAACCCTTTAATCCGCGTCTGACCTACTTTAACTTGTTTTCACGTGGTTGATCGACCAGTTTTGCCAGGAGAGGTGTCACTCCGTATGGTCCTAACAGGAGTAACGACACTATGGAAATTTTTGCTCTTGGTCTCCGGCATTACGACAGTGAGTGGTGGGGGGAAGGAGGGGATAAGAGATTTGCGCGCGAGCTTTAACGAAAGTGATGGGAAAAAAGCGAACTGGTATGCCGGTTAAATGGGCCATCAAGATGAACAACTGCTTGACCACCAGGTTAATCTGTATAAGTGATAAATGCAGTGATGTGATTCTCCTGTAATGTGGAATTGAACAATAGATGATACCTCAAAACAGTAATAGCGTAATCTGCGAAGATCTTGATATATATACACAGTCCATGGTTTTCAAATCAAATTCCAGAACATAAAATCCAATATGGAAGGAAGAAATAAACATTTAAATAAATTAATTAATAAAAATATAATGTATCTTCACGTTATCCAATGTTTTGTCCATCTTTTGTCGGATTAATTTCTCAAGAGATACTTATATATCGTTGTTGTTATTTGAGGATTTTTGGTACAAGGGCCCCTTGATCATATTGTGCCTGTTCGTGGTAGAAATGTTTATCTTTTCAGACATCTAAGCTCTTCATCCATTTACGCAGTATTTCACCTCAAATTATATTGTATTATCCATCTCCAGAACTAAATTCTCGTACTTTTTTTAAACACGAATTTATTGATGTTTAAAACTTAATGTTTTCAAATCTGTTTGGTGTAGTGTCAGATTGCAATTGTATTGAACATTAAATTACCATAGCACTTCTAATATAGAAGCCTCACTTTGAGAGCACTATCATTAGGCCTAAATTACATTAAAATGAAGCTTTTAGCATCTTTATTTCTCAGTCCTGGACAGCAATAGACTCCATTTTTTTTCAACTTAAATATTTTTACTCGTTGATAATATTCCAGAGACATAAACTGTTTTTTTTCTTCTGCATAAGTGGTTCTCAATTCTCTGTAGACCCTTCGTCACTCAAGAGGAAAAAAATATATACATTCCCTCAATTTTCACGGTGAACGAATCATTCAGTAAATGGTATAAAGTGTCCCATGCATTTATTGATACACACACGCGCGCACACACACACACACATACTCGTGGATCTTGTTCCACATTGCGAATCTAGTTAATCAGTATGCTTTGCCGTCTCCGTGCTGCGTGGATGTACAACAGATGCGAAATGTTCCTGGCGTTGTAATCCTCTAACTCAGTTGCTGTCATCAATCATACGAGGACTGATACAAATTCAAGCAATCCTTCATCAGGCAACAGAGGGTGGAGGGAATTGGTTGGGGAGAAAGACGTGGAAATAAGGTTCGGTAACACTGTTTGCAGCTATTTGAGGGTATTTACCTTGCACATGGAGCAGATATGTCGCGTTCTGCAAGCCTCCCCCTCCCTCCATCGAAAAAAAAAGAGTGGTTATTGTCTTGTTTTTTTTATTTAATGATGTTTCAAGATGCTAAATAAAGAGATCAGTAAGGAGGGGAAAGAAAGGATTTCAAGAGGTTCTTAAGAGATATTTTATCTTTTAAGTAATTTTAAAGTTATAAATTCTGAACGTGTTTTATAAAACTAAAATATCGAGGGGAGGGGGGGGGAAGATAATTAAGTTAAAAAATTAGTTTTTTTTGTTTGTTTGTATCTTGGACGACTACATAAGTCCTGATGAATTCATAATATAGAGGAAATACCGGAACAACACCGTAGTTAGCAGCCACCCGTGTTTGAACTATGATCAAATGAAACTCATGTACTAACAGCACCTTTAACTTGACCACTCGGCTACGTTGTACAGTCAATAAACAAAATGTTGCATTTAAAAAGTGGAATTAAAGTATTTTAAGTCTTTCTTTCACTCAAGATATTGCTGTTTGTTCTTCCATCTCACGACAGTTCATTTTGGGGAAATTTTGGAGATAAAACGATCGTTGAGAAAGAGTCCCTCGGTGAATTTTGTTAACGTGGCTCGCGTGCATTTATTGGGTGGGCATGAATTACACATTTTAAGGTATTGTTCTCTTAATAATGCCTATTAAGAGTGGGAAGGTGTTAGTGAAGAATATGATTAGCACTTCCTACAGTTTTTTCAGTTTGAAGCAAACGGTGTTTCTTGATGTATGTGACATTAGCTGCATTGTATCTTCTGATCTCTGTGTCATATGATTTAGGAAAAGGGAGGGGTGATCAGCAGGATATCGCCATAGTAACAACTGGCCATTTGTTTATTTCAGGTCTCCTGTCGTCAGGGAGGGCAGCGGACATCTGCACAGGACTACCAGAGCTGCGATCCGCAAGTTTGGAACAGCTTACGAAGACCTCGGTAACACAGCGGAGAGTTACCCAGAGGGGAGAGGTGGGGGGGAGGGAGGGACACTGAGATTGTGGACGGGAGAAGAATGGACAGGACGCCCGAACTGCGTTCTCATGGAACGACATCCGAGCCCAGGTGTGCAAAGCTGTCGAAGAATTCGTCATTGTACCCTCTTCCCTCCCAGTTGCCCCCCCATCCCTTTAGAGGGAGTAATCGTTAGGCTTAAGCTAGACAGCGTGGTGAGGTTTGAGAACGCCGGTGTATATCCCTCGTGCATAGGGGGGGGATGGCGCGAAAGAAAAAGAAGGGGAAGTCAGGGAGGGCGAATAGGAGGGATTGGTCTTTCAAACAAGCTGCTTGTCACAGCAACTCGACTGTCGTTTGGAGTTTGAAATGAATGCAGCCTGTGGGCCCATTGTCACCTCCGTTCTCCACAGGAGGGGAGATGAACGAGTAACCCCTGGGGGGCCCTGCCAAGGAACGCCGAACCTGGACGCAGTGTGACATTGCTTGTTGTCGTAGACTGCGAGGTGGGCACGAGATGCATGTCGACCCAAACTAGAGCGTCCTACCACCATATATCCCTTCTTTCCCTCCCTTCAAAACTCCCGCTTCATTTCAGCAGCACCAAGAAACACCTGGACAGGATGGTGCTCCGATTCTCTTCCTTCGGGAGCGACAGTTCATGACCTACGTTGTTATGTCCTGACAGCACTTGGCCGCGGGAAAGAAAGAAAAGAAAGTTTTGAGGAGGGAAGTAATGCCAAAGAAAGACTCGATGAGGGGAGTATGGGGGGGAATGCAGCGCTATAATCAAAAGTGTCACTAGATCAGCATGCACCGACTGCTTCGCGTTAAGGCAGTCACTGAACAGAATCCAACCGTTCTTTTATTCTATTTCTCCTAATTGGCAGCCAGTCTAAAATACTCTGATGCGTCTCCTCCCCCACCCCTCTTCCCAATCCGAATTCCAGAATGCAGCAGAGAATTTTTGAAGTCCATCCACCCGTAGGTAAACCACTTAGAAGACATCTTGTCCAATATTAGGCTTATATCTCGTCTTATACAGCTCTGTATATGATTAAGACGCCGGGGCCTTTTACCCTTATTGTGCAGTGGGCTAAGCAAACCCCCTTTACAAACAGCTAAAAGGAACTGGCCACGTGTTGCTCCTAAGAGCGAAAGGTTCTTATATTGTCCGTTATTCGTAATTAGGTGTCAACACTCGCATAGCTGTTTCATCGATGTTGCTGTCTCCTCAGAGGGTGGAATAATTAAATCAGCAGTATGTGAGGTACCAAATTATTCGCTAAATTCAAATTGAATAATTTTAAGACGCTTACAATTGAGCGATCAGAGCTTTTCGAGAGATTAGGCCAATGTGGAGTGTTCTCCTCTGGTTTTGCCTCAAACAGACGAGCCCACTTTCTACAAATAAGTTACAGTCATCATACACTAGTGCCTCAAAGCCTAAGTTTCTTTGGCTGTAATCTAAAACAACCCTAACTTTGCAGTCCTGTTTATTTAATTAGTATTAAGGTCAGGGTTGGATCTTATGTCGCTGCGCATCCGGGCTCTCGAGTAAAAAGGGGTTTCCCATAGTGCCGGCGAGGAAGGCCAGATAGATAAAACTGTAATTCTCTTACTGGTCTTCCCTGAACTCTGGGACCGGCCCTGCTGCCATTATAACTAGTAATTGACAAGCTCTATGCGTAGCTATAATGGTCATAGAAACTTCGGTTGAGTAGAATTAAATATATTTTTTGTGCGTCCATCGCTTCTCTACTGTTTATGGAAGAGATCTGTCTCTCTAGATTCCCACACTGGCCATTTTTTGAATATCTTAGCTCTCGTTTGTCACCGGCTCACGCCAGCACTGTGTGACCATCCACCTGGCAGTAATTTGCGAGAGTAGTTTTCGTTAAGATATACACTGAATAAGCAATATCACCAAAGGAAAGAAATTTCACCCTTTTCTTCGAGGATTCTTAAAGACAAATGCGATCGTTGGATACGAATGCCCTGTTACTTTCTTAATATTCCTCCATTGTAAAATGTTCCGATTTTACAAAGATTTTGCTGAATTTCCTGCGCTAAACCATGAAGAACATGGCTGATTCGCGTTGAATTTTTAAAATAAATTAATAAAAAAGAGACATTAAATCATTTTTGATGTCAAAACATCTATAGCGGCACCTAACAATGAAATGTAACGAAAATGCGAGACGAAAAAATTAATTGTTGACAAATATTTGTATTGTTGCAATCATACTATTCAACAGATGGCTAATGTGGCTTGGATTTCGCTAACCTCTTCCAAGCAAAGGATGTTTTCACATAAAACAAACCATCTTTAGTGCGTACAGGGTACAAACGCCTTCATTTTATTATATTGTTGCAAAAACGAACATAAACACCAATTTTGTTTTCAATAACCAACAGTGGCGTTGTGATTGCATTTCAACACGCCTTAAATTTAAAACTGTAGTCATACTACAATCTGTATATTCCACCTATCACCATCTGAAGTGGACCAGTTGAAAAGTAGGGCCACCATAATCTTTGTCCCGAAAACACGCGTCTGCAGACGTACTCAGATAGGAGTAGTAAGTAAACATGCTAATACGATGCAACCCAAATCCCATATACTGTATTCATTGAGGTTACCAGCGAAATTTGGTCCCTTTTGTGCAATGAAAAAGCCCCCACTATTCAACCACAAGTATTTCACAGTCTGAGTACGTAAGATAAACTTGTAACAATTATTAGTAGCTCACTTGCAACAATCGGCGCGCGCCTGCAGAGTAGATGGGGTGCAAAGATAGTGTGCAAAGCAGGGAACACATTCATAGAAGGCAACAATGACTGGAAGGTCCTGTTACTAGTAACAATGATGCCAGGGAAAGGCCTTCGAAGTGAATGGAACATCCCTTCTCTATTAGTTGACGCCAGCCGCTTTCAAATCCAATACTGTTGTGTAGCTTTTAAGGTTCAAGCAGTCGGGTTCTTTACAGAATGGCAAAATTACTTTCTACGCGTACATAAATAAGGCCACTTTGGTATTATGCTTTTTTTATTTCTCTCTGCTGTTTGATGCTTATCCATCTTTTATATGTATATTATATTACCATTGCTTTTATCCTTTTAGAAGTGTCGAGTCTTTTATTCGTGTCATCATCATTGGGAGTGTGTTTTTACATTGTTAACTGGCAGTGTAACAATTGTGTGTTCTTAGTTAATATTAACGACTACCCAGGGATGATGGTTTAATTCTTTAATATCCATTCTGGAGACTTTTAAAACTTTTTGCTGTTGCAGTTATTTATTCGAAAGAACCGATTTTTAAAGACAAATTTTGCAACGCTTATTTTTTGATTAGAAGACCGATGCCCTTTGGAAAGCATCAGCATCCTTTTGTGAAATTTGGCTGCATGGACTCATCGATCTTTGTAATGTATATGTCCATCGATTGATTGCTTGTTTGCAGGATGAATAACGGCGCAAAAAATTTTTCACTTTCAACCTGGAACTGTCTAACTCAGTTCTAAGCGAAAAAGACATTGCTAATTGCTTTGCGTAAATACGGGAATCGAACTCTGATCTTTCCAGAGTGGTTTGTTGGTGGGGACTTCTTGGCAGGTCGATTATTCCAGCCATAGAGCGCCAATTTGTGTGGTTTCATCTTGTATTATATCTGTAAGACTGAAAATTTCGAAATAACTTACAGAGGGAACCATGAACACTCAACTGGAGCCTTAGCGGCCCCAGTTGGGAAGATCGTTAAGAATTCTTCCAGTCTTCGATCAGATTTCAATCCAGACATCTACAAACGATTGACAAAGATTGGCGGTAGCTCAGTTAGCAGAGTGGTGGATTATAAAAAGTAGCGAATTCACTCTATTGACATGGACTTTCCTAGCCAACTAACTTAGTTGGTCTCAGGCGAGGATAGTATGGTTTTTTTCTCCCGGTAGCTCGGGTTTTTTGTCCAGCCAGCAGAAATTCGACCTCAATCGCCGATGCTCCTAAAATCCAACAACAACAATCAACAACCATCTACATTTCTCTCCTCGTAAAATCATCTTTCATCCATTTTAAGTCCCATTTTTATGAAATCGTTACATCAAGTTATAAAATGACTGGTATTAACCAAGTTCTGTTGTACAGCCCATCATTAGTTCTGAACGGAAATTAACTGTCGCGCCACCATTGTAACGAACAGAAAGCTGATCTGTTTCCGGTTTCACTGTGATGAACAGGAAAATAAAGTTACTATTTTTACCCAACCATAAAACACACGTTGCTGCTTCGCAGTTATAATAATGGGGATCCGCCCTGGTTCCACTGTAAAACCATATCGGATGTAACATTGGCATATGCAACGCAATACTCAAATATTCAAAGTACTGCGCATGGGCCCTATTAATAATCTTAGACTTTGCGCACGAATATTAATCCCAGGATTAAGTCCTCCATCCCCATCTAGGCAAGAAGAATTTTAATGCTTCTTCGCACCATGGCAGTAAAAGCTACGTGGGTTTTTCATCCAACAACAGAATATAAAACACCAAATTATAACCATAATATACTAAATGCATAACCTTGACGCTTCCTCTCAAAGAACTGTCCATGAAAAGTCTCTTTCCAAACTTCAATGGCTTTACTAATTTTCAAATCATACGTTCCACGCTTCGTCTTTCATTCAATCGTCTTCCTCTGATCAGCTCAGTTTATGTGTAATTTCTGCAGTCCACAGCTGTATCTTTTCGCTAAGGGTTAATGAGGCGTGTTGTTGTTGGCTAGAATAATTCATCATTGGCCATATTCATTAACCCCGTCCTCAATCCATTTATTATGTCTTGCCCACCTAATCTCATCCACCTCCGTTGGCTGTAATCATTAGAGGTAAACTCAATTTGCGAAAGGCTTCGTTTCTGAAATGCCAGTTAAGTGTGAAGTTTAAGCAACTCTTAATCATCTATTTGGTGCAATCAGACATGATTTTCGAGTTTAAAGTTGATCAAAAATCCATCCAAAACCAGGGCTGATAATCTGCTGAAACTCGAAGTCTATGAAATGATTTAAATATCATTTACAAATGATATTTAAATGATTTAAATATCATTTACAATGGATTTGCAAGTTTCATGGTGCATCTATGTTTGCCCTCGTGGGTACACAGCCGTCCTCGCCCACACCAGGTGGAAAAGACCTGGATTCGATTCTCGTCGATGACGAGAGAACTTTTTTTATGGACTTTTTTCACAACGTGGCTGAGTTAGCTGATCTCAGTCGAGGATAGCATGGTTTCCCTCCCGGAAACCTTCATCCAATATGGCCTTAGTCGCTAATGCTTCTAAAACCCGATAAAAACAGCATCTACGATTCTAAGACCTACCCACACGTGGATCTGGCTTAATATCATTCATTCTATTATGCCTTTTAGAACTCTCTAGCTGTTTGGAGTTAAAATCGTGATGTTTTTGCTCTTCTTGGAGTCTGTCTTTAGATATGTTGTTTAACCTTAGCAGAGTTCTGATATTTCCAATTCTTTTTGGATTTCTGCTTCTTCTAAGGTGAAAAATCACATTAATTCAACAATAGTCTCCAAAAAACAAGAGTTATCGTAACTCCCAGAAGTTATTAAACCCCCAGATGTATGTGATTTCCAATTTCCTTCAGCATTCATTTTACAAGCACTTATGCATATCCAGAAATCAGAGTACCAATACGTTTGGATCGCCCAATCAAAATGATTTGATACCATGGAGTTAATTTCGATCTCAATTGCTCAAAAGCTATCACTTATGAATAATAATGGTAGTTTTAACTTTAGTATAGCTTCTCGTGGTCCAACTAAGACGACAAGAGATGGACAAACACCTAACCATCTTTAAAAGTAAGAAAAAGCGATGGTCAATGGTTGATCAAAAACAGACCAAATAAAAGATTCTAAAAAAAAAAAACAAGAAATAGGAAGAAATCAACACCAACCTTTTTGGGGGTTTTCTCCCTCGACTGAAAGGAGGGCCTGTTCGCAATGCCGCAACCGCCGTCCGTCGCCTCCGCTACGGGCAGGACGGTAGCTCGCCGTCAGCCGGCTTCTTCAATGCAGAGCGATTCTCTTTAATGGTAATTACCAGCCGAGTCGTTCCCATTTGTGCCCTCTAGATGGCGGCGCTGTCGCCATTTCTCAACATAAAGAGCTACCATCCCCTGGCAAAGAGAGAGAGAGAGAGAGAGAGAGAGTGAGGGCGCTTGGCAAGCAGTACTTTTTTTGAATGGCCATAGTTGGAAGCTGTGAACAGTGGAGAGTTTGAATCGAGATGGTGCAGGTTAGTGGGGCCATTGTATAGTTGGCTGTTGGGAAAATTGACACTAGACTAGGCCTAGCTTGCTTACAAAGCCTATACATTTCCAGTAGTGTGCCTAATAAACACTGCTTTTGGTGGTGTACAATGGTACTTGTGCCTGGTATCCTTCCCTTGTCTGTGACGACAGCAAAGATTGGCTGCAATGAAAGAACTCAAGTCACCGACTAGAAAATCGGGAGGCTTTTTGATTGTATTTTAAAAGAAAGCGTACAAAGAGAAGACAGCGAAACATTCAACTACCAGAGTGTAACATTAATAAACTTCCTTTTCTGGAAAATGAAAAGGCTTCGAAAGCCAACAGAGCTTAAAATATGAAAACCTCTATTTAGTGGTGCGATAACCAAATAAGAGCACTGCCTATTTCTTTAAGCAGAAGTTTCCGAAATGTATATTGAATAAACGATGGAGCTTAATCAAAATAAAATTTTTCTGTTTAGACTCTGGAACCTTCAAGATAGACACAATACAAGAACAACGCCGTATTTAGAAGTTGGCTTGAAGCAGTACAATATCGTTTTGATTATGCTAAAACGATGGTATGCATTTCTCTGTCATTTGGAGAAATTTGGAACAATATTATCTAGTGTTCTTGTCTTATCGGCCAGGGATTCAATATTGGGCCCCCCAATAAGTTTTTAAAAAAAATTATATTTACTATATTTTTCTCTTTTTTTTTTAATTTTTAAAGTGAAGAACACTAATAAAAAATCGCTTAGTTACATGGCGTTTTGCATCAAATATTTTTATACACTACTTTTCATTCGAATAGTTTCGATTTTATTTTATTCTGGCCAAAAGATCACGAATTAAAGATCTTTTCGAAGCCAAACGAAACGTAAAATTTTTAACAATGTAAGAAGCAGCCGAAAAAGCAACAATTATAATGGACATTGTTGTGTGCCGCTCGATTAGAACTGCCATGATCTGCGCAGCCAATTTCAAACAATTGAACAGGAAAATGACAGCCATAATATGAAGGAACAATGAAAGGCGCGCGCCAAATAATTCGAATTAAAATTCATTCTAGATTTAATGGCGCTCTTCAGAGAAACTATTAATCTAATTTAGAATCTCGAAACGTATAAATATTCTAACAATAAATTAACTTTCTATTTAATGGAGGAATACATTAAAAAATTTCATACAAAAAGTGGCTAAATTATTAAAAAAAGTGGCTAAGTTGTTAAAAAAAATTGGTGGCTGTCATTAAAAGTGGCTAAGTTGTTAAAATGTGGCTAAGTTGTTAAAAAAGTGGTGGCTGTCATTAAAAAGTGGCTAATTGATTAAAAATGTGGCTAAGTCATTAAAATAGTACACTTTTTTTGGAGAGTATTATTCCCATTTATTTGTAATTATGATGCCAAACTAATAATTTACTTAAATACTATTTTTATTTTAAATTAAAGTAAAATTTTGGCTTTTTGACTGGTATAGCATAAAGGTTTCGAGTCTTGTTTTATGTTTTTCAACGGTTTGGATTCAGACTTAATTCCCCCCCCCCCTTTAAATTTAGGAGTGATATTTTTGGCGTTATAAGTACTGATAAGTTTCAGAAAAAATGGCTACAACGAATGAAATTTGTCCATAGATTAAAAGGATTATTTTAAAATAGATCTACAGTGATCTAATAAAGCAGAAGACAGTTGGGAAGGGCCAAATTTTTTTTAAAAATGAATGTAATTTGGCTTGGTGATTTGGCTTAGCTTATTAATATCTTTTGGAGGATTTTAAAAGCATTAAAGATACGATAGCGATCATTTATTTGCAGAAAAAGCACAATTTCAAAGCTGATCTGTATTACTGGAAGTGGTTTATTAACATCTGAATCCCGGAAGAATTTCTTATGGCCAAGGAGAAAATTGTGTACTTTTTTTTTTTCTTGTTAACTCCTTACAATACACAACAACAAACCAACGATTCAACAGTGGAATATGCAGTCTAGACTTGCCAAAGTACTGTAATGCTTCTGTTCCATAACGCTGGAAAGATAGGCCGCTCGAGGCCAGTGGGTGAGGCCATCCAGCACGAGATAAGGCAAGCACTGACTCCTCCCCCTCTGCAACGTCACGCTCCAACGTTTACGTCAGCTCCTGGTAAAGCTCCGGCGTAGCGAATGGGCATTCATACGAACTCGTGCAATGGACGACGCTGATTGGCCAATGCTGACGCGCGCCCAAACCATTGTGATGTTCTATCGCATGGTCTCCGAGGGAAGTTGGCCATAGAAAGAGAAGTGCGTCGGCGCGATAGACACTCAGTATACACAGCTCTTGTTGGCCGAACCTTGTTCGCCTAGTGAGGAAGTGGGAAGTTGTGTGCCGTACAGTTGAACCTCGATAGGTACTCCAGTAAGTTTAGTTGGTGAGAGAGAGAGAGAAAAACAGTGCAGAAGAGGGCGACTCGCTCCCACGGGCCACTAAAAGCGAAACACGGACCTCGAAAGGGAAAACAAAGCTGAGCAGTACGACCAGGTGGCAAGGACTTGGAGCCTCAGGCGAGCCGTTAAGTTGAGTGACCTTGTGGCGACCGATATTCGGCAGGGAGGGCGTTCGAGCTGCGGGCCGGCCAGCTGACACGAGACGCCAAGCAGCACTTGGTGGTGGTCGGAGCAGCGTTTCCAGTCCGTTCTCGAGTCAACCGAAGCCACGGACACCACCATCATTCGGCCGAGTAGCGCCTGTCCCTGCCAGTTGTGCAGCGGTAGCAGCCATTCGCTGGACCCATCGAACCAGCCCGCTGCTAGCCCTGCCGCTCTGGCCGTCATGGACCGCGACTACGGCCCGTACCACTTCAGCGTGCACTCGTCGAGTGCTGCGGCAGGAACCGGGCTCGACCCGGATATCAAAGTGCCCGGAGGACTTCCCCCGCATCACCACCATCACAGTCAGACGTCGCTGGTTGCCAGTCAGGCCCCCACGCCCACCCCCACTTCTCAGAGCCAAAATGGCGGGGGTGGAGGCGGGGGAGGCGGATCTTCATCTTCCTCCAGTAATTCCAGTAGCGGCAATAACAAGAAGGACCAAGAAAGGGTCAAGCGTCCGATGAACGCCTTCATGGTGTGGTCGAGGGGGCAGCGACGTAAGATGGCTCAGGAGAACCCGAAGATGCACAACTCCGAGATCAGCAAGAGGCTCGGAGCCGAGTGGAAACTTCTGTCCGAGGCGGAGAAGCGGCCTTTCATCGACGAGGCGAAGAGGTTACGTGCAGTTCACATGAAGGAGCATCCCGACTACAAATATCGGCCAAGGCGGAAGACCAAAACGCTCATGAAGAAGGACAAATATCCTCTGGCGGGCGGTTTGCTTCCAACGGACGCCCGAACGCCCGCCGCAGCGGTGCAACAGGTCAGTCGAGATATGTACCAGATGAACGGCTACATGCCGAACGGCTACCCCGCGATGATGCACGAGGCGGCTCACGCTTACCAACAACACGCAGCAGCAGCGGCCGGTTACGGGACCCAGATGGCGGCCAACACGGCCCTCTACCCTCGCTACGACATGACCACGGCCCAAATGCACACCCCGATGACCACGGGGTCCTCGATGACCATGCCTTACATGAACGGTAGCTCCAACTACAGCGTTCCCATGTCCTCCGCGTACTCGTCCATGCAGTCGGCGGCGTCGCAGATGTCCGGATCCATGAAAGCGGAACCCAGCCCCACAGGTCAAAGTTCGCCGAGCGCCATGGCTGCCGCTGCCGTTGCTGCAGCTGCGAGTCGACGAGCGGGCTGCACCACCGATCTTCGCGACATGATCAGCATGTACCTGCCCGGAGACAGCGGCGACCCCAGCGTCCAGAGCCGGCTACAGATGCAGAACCACTACCCCCAGACGGACGTGAACCCAGGTACTATGCCTCTGACTCATATGTAGTGTGTGTGTGTGTGTCTGTGTGTACGCGTGCACACGAAGGACCCTGTTTGTTTCGCTCTCCTAAAGGACCTGACTGACCTCCGTGATTCCTATATCTGCCGTGACTGTTTCCTGGCATTCCTACGAACTCCTGCCTCGTGCTGGACTCACAAACAAACAAACGGACAAACAGACTCGAACAGTGGACTTTTGTGGTGCATGACACCGAATCCCGTGCAAGAGCGGACGTGTGCTCATACTCCGCGATTTACTAGAGACGACGAACGTAAGTAATAAAACCCCCAAACGATGTCTCTCATTTTTAAAAAAAAAAGAAAAAACAGACAGACAGACAAAAGCACCCCTTTTATCCCAAAAAAAAAACCAATCCCCAAAGAGTTTAGCTGTAGATCTGTAGCTCACATAACCTCCCCATAACCTTTAAAAACTCTCCCTATCAAAGGGGAAAAAAAAAGCAAAAAAAAAAAAAAAAACTATGTTGTGGAACTGTTGTTAAAATTGCATTTCACTGTAGAAAGAGGGTTAAACCACCCCCCTTAAAAAAAAAAACAACCCTCCCTCCCCCAAAGTCCTGACTTCCGAAAACCTGAATTTTTAGGAGGGGGATCGTTATGTTTTTTCTTGTTTTTCACCAATGAGCACACTCTTGTATGTTTTTTGGACTTATGGACTGTTTATTTTTCCTTTTATCACCTTAGCTTTAATTTATGTTTGCGCAAAAAAAGAAAAAGAAAAAAAAAGGATTTTTTAACCTCGATACCGTGTAATATGCATGTATGCATTTAGCTATCCCTTAAATATATTGGTTTTGCACAATGTTGGGAGCGTTGTATAGAGTTTTCTCCTGTTCCTGAGACACTTGTACCTAATATGAACTATTGTATCCCGACCCGGGAGCAGAGAGACCGAACCCGGGTGCTAGATAAAGAGACAAACCACTAAAAAAAAAAAAAAAGCCTTCATGTTTGCTAACACAAATGGTGCGTAAGTTATCTTCGTTTATCTCTTCTTTCTCTCATCCTTTCAGTCTCTCTGACTCTCGGAAGTACTCAATCTACAACCTGTGTGTTGTCTGTGTATATTATATACTTTTAAAAGGACACTTCCTTCAGTCTAGTTACAAAAGAATGAAGGGGCATTTTTTGTGTAAAATGTTTTTTTTTTTTTTTTTTTCCCTCTGCGTTAAGGGAAAGAACCTTCCTTACCATCTCCCCACTCCTTCCCCTTCCCCCCTCATATTTCTGCACTGTAGACGTTTGTCCCTCATTTGTATATAGCACACCCATTATTCCAACTTTATTTTCCGTGTCTGTCCTTTTTTGTCACACAAAACAACCGCTCATCCTTTTTTCGTAGTCAATAACTAATAAATTGACCGAGAAGAATGAAAAAAAACTATTGTTTGCATGTCTTTAATTTATTTAGAATTATTGTCAGAACCCACAATAGAAATTTTCAATTGTTTGAATTTTATATATATATATATTTTTTTTGTGTACATAATCTTTATTAAATCATGAAATTTATCATTTTAAACAATAGACGAACATTCGTCTGCTCATAAGGTCGAATCTTCGTCTGCTGTTTCAATATGGAAACTGACAATTATAATTTTAAACAATAGACGAATATTCGTCTGCTCATAGGATGAAATCTTCGTCTGTTGTTTAACTAACAATTCATACAATCTTCATCTGTTGGAAATTTCTAATTTTAAACAATAGACGAACATTCGTCTGCTCAAAGGATCGGATCTTCGCCTGCTGTTTCATTATGGAATTAGTAATTGATGCATTTTATTGCTATATGATATATTTATCATTTTTAATGGAAAATAAGAATCACAGACGTTAGTAGAACGTACTCAACCCCCAAACATTCGTCTGCTGATTCACTATAGAAACTAGCAATTGATACATTTTATTGCTTTATCATATATTTATCATTTTTTAATGGAAAGTAAGAATCGCAGACGTTAGTGGAACATGCTTAACCCCCAAACTTTCGTCTGCTATTTCACTATGGAAACTAGCAATTGATACATTTTATTGCTAATATAATATATTTATCCTTTTTAATGGACAAGAATCACAGACGTTATGGGAACATACTTAACCCCCAAACATTCGTCTGCTGTTTCATTATGCAAATTAACAACGGATACATTTATTGCTGTGATATATTTATCCTTTTTAATGGAAAGCAAGAATCGCAGACGTTAGTGGAACATGGTTAAACCTCAAATATTCGTCTGCTCATAGTATCGAATCTTCGTTTGCTGTTTCACCATGAAAACTAGCAATTGATATATTTATTTTCCATTAAAAAGGATATATTTATCCTTTTTAATGGAAAAATAATAATCGCAGACGTTAGTGAAACTTAACCCTCAAACGTTCGTCTGCTCATAGGATCCAATCTTCGTCTGCTGTTTCACTATGGAAACTAGCAACTGATATATTTATCCTTTTTAATGAACAATAAGAATCGCAGACGTTAATGGAACATACTTAACCCCGAATTCGAAAAAATGTCTTTATTTAACTACTACAACATGAGCAAAAATAGTAGTTGCACAATACCCACTTAGAAACACTGGATTCGCAGCTTTTTACTTGTGCTTGCCATCAGGTACAAGGTACCCTGCTCTTGCACGAATAGCGTGCACTTAACTATTGGTTGTTTCTATAATTCTCGTCAACAGATTGTTTGACTAGCTCGTGTGATTTAGAAAGTAACTATATGTAATATCACAAACCGAGGGCGGTTAGATTTTATCTCAGGGCCAACATATGCATTAGATGCAATTGTATCTGGCAATAATAGTTGTAAATGTCCAATAGGCAGGAGTAATACGAGCTATGGACATCAGGGCTTTGAATCGTCTGACTCTATTCATAAGCTGTTCGTTTGGTTGCAATAATGGTGCGTAAAAAGTATCGTCGTCTGCTAATAAAGCTTGTAATCTGTTAATCCAATGCAATGGGCAGGAGTAGTACGAGCTGTGGATATCCGGGCTTTGAATCGTCTGATTCAATAATATTCATAAGCTGTTCGTTTGGTTGCAATAATGATGCGCAAAAAGTATTGTCGTCTGCTAATAAATTCTTGTAATTTGTTGAACAATACTTGTCGTTTGGATTAGTTTTTGAGCTTGACGTGAGAACTGTTGGCACATTGCTAGAGCAATATAAAACATTCGTCTGCTATCAGAAACCAGATACAGCAACTCGAAAGCCATGGACAATAATGTCTAACAAGTTGCGTACTACGTAGAATTAGCCAACACTTTCCTGTTTTATTGATGTAACAGAAATACAGGAAAGAGAGGGCCGGCCACACCCTTTCATGACAGTCGAATGGTGTACGTGTAAACGCACCTGCAGAGACGATGAAATTGTGATAATACGAATCTCTAATACTCCAAATGGAACCCAGTCGCCAAGTTCAAACTCGATTGAATAAAACGCGGCGAATTGGAAGAACTTAGCCGAGACGCGTAAAGCGATCTATCAAATGCAGACATCCCCCCGTGAAATCTATCGGCATCAGGTCGAATGTATAACGCGGTAAACTACCCGTAATTCCTTCGCCAAGAAATTGAAAATGATATCGGTATGTGGATGCTGATATTTTGTCTACCACCGGTACAATGAAGTTAATCTAGTGAGAATTAACTGCCCTCCATCGACGCATTTCCCAACAAAAGACGTTATTGAATCTTTATAAATAAGAACGCGTATTTATAATTCTGAACCGCAGCAGATTTTAAGCTGCACGGGAAGTTTAAGTGTGGTTGTGCTAGAATATTACCACCACCTGTTGGAAGCAGCAGACGTTTGGTTAAATTGAGTTAACTTCTGAAATCCTGGTGGGAGAGTGGTATACTGCCCCCGAATAAGAATGAAACATTGTATTTAAAACTTGGATGAAAGCTTTAGTAAGACCAAACGAATACTCCGAACCAAACTTCGTTTGGTTCGGAGTATTCGTTTGGTCTTACTATTTTTCAATCACTTACATCCTGTGTTTAGCAAAAGGACAAAGTTTGATTGTCCATCTTCTTAGAGGTTTGGATAATCAGAGAATAAAACAATTTTACGCCTTTGACTTAATTATTTTTAATATCCAACGTTGACTTCCGGTTGATACTATTAAGGGCAGGAGATTCAATTATGTGAGTAACTCAGTGTGACAACTGTGTGCCATTTATGCGGGTTAACTAAACTCCCATCAAAGACTACTCTGGGAAGTGTGCAGTATGCCTGCCTTAATATGTGTTTCACGTGTTCCTTCCCCTGCCCCCTTTTCCCCTTCCCGAACGAAACCGCGTGCAACAATCCATTAAGGTTAGATAACGCTGTGCTGCAGCTGTGAAGGGATTAACATCATGCCGTACTGTGGTTACAACAGACATCACAGGATTGTCCAAATTACTCTCGTACACTAAAGCCAACCTAAATGATTCTAATGAGTTCCTTGGAATGTGAAACGCATCAGATGTATGGTTTGATACCTTTTAGTACAAAGGACTAAAAACGGGACTTTGGGAAAGGAATTTTGGGTGATGGATTTGCTTTTCCAAAAGTTAGTAAGAAGATTTGACGTTTTGAAAGATTGTCTTCTTAAGAAAGTGGATAATTTTACACGATGCAAGCTAACTCAGTGTGGGATTTTATAAATAACAATATATGCTCTAAAGGGATTTTCTTAATGTTGGTAGTAGCTAACGATTCAAATAATGTTTCTGTTCGAATAATGCTTCTTAAGCTTCAACTAAAATTACCGAAAGATGTTTGAAGTTTCTGAAAGGAAATGCGACTGAGATGCAGCAAGTTTTGGTTGCACTAATAGTTCATTGCACTGTTTATGTTCCAGGCATTTTCAACAGGTTGAAAATGCCTGGAACGCTCATCCCATCGTGACAATTCACATTGGAAAACCCCTTTACAGCATATTCGCAAAACTACTGAACATAATCCAACTATGGATGGTGACCTTACCAAGGGTTGCTTACGATGAGGGGAAATATATTTGGACAGTTCATATAAACATAGGATATCGCCATCCAATTATCCTGAGTCCTCGCAGAACCCTCATTTATTTTGTGTAGATGTTTTCAAGATATTGAGGATAGATTGAATCTACCTTCATCCGGTAATATGATTTATATCCGGGCCATCTCTGAACACGAATCTTTTACCTTGCCTGCAGATAATACCGCGTTCTTCAGATCATAAGTTTCTACTTAATGCTGGACGAAAAACTATCCAGCAAATTTCATTCATCTTTCAGTGGCGGCTTCTTTGTTTTGTTTGTTCTCTGTTGTTCCAAAACGATACTCTTCTTCTCTGAATTCAACTGTTCTTAAAGATAAAGTTACAGCTGAAGGAAGAAGCACAGTTAGCAATACTATTGGTCAGTTGTCTCCCATAATCCATGATAACGTTGGTTGTCTTCCCCCCACCCTGGAGATCACTAGGGTTTGTTTTCTCTGCACTGAGAGCCACTTTCAATCGAATAGAGCATCAATGTCAATAATTGGGCGAAATATATTGGTATGTGTAGAGTCGAAAAGATTTAAGAATCATATACAAAGGACATCAATCCACAGAACATCTTACATAGTCCCAATGCGCACTATTTTTTGCACGAGACATTTATGGATAATTTTAAGAGTGTCGCGAATATATTTCCTGTTTCCAAGATGAAGGATGCAATCATCAAGAATACCAACTACAAAGAATAAGATTATTTTAATTTTATGAACTATCCGAAGATTGTGGTTAGCGCAGATATTGCACCTTGATGAGGGTTCTAATGTTCTCTTCATTTTATTGCTAATTATGCATTAGATGGTTGCGTTGCCATAGTTGGTATCTCATTTGAATAGTCCAACAAACTATCGGGGAATTTTATAAAAACAAAATGGAGAGCGTGAGAGGAATATAAGATACCTTCACGTACTCTTCGCTCTGATATATTTGGCTCTGGGCCATATTTACTTTAGTCGGTGTAACTCTTTCAAGTAATGATTATTTCGAGCTCCCAGATTGGCATCAACCAGCTGTGCAAACAGGTATCTTCCAGTTCCCATTAAGGTCTACTGCATCAGATAATTTTCGTTCCTTCTGTGTTAAGAATTCGGGGAAGAATATTCTCCTTACGCTCGCTGGTAGGAAAAATACGTTTCCTCCTCAAAGAGTTTTTCTGAAACTCAATTGGAGATGGTTAGAAGGATAATTATTTCAAAATCATTCTGGTGTTATAACAACGACAACACCTACTCTACTTTTAAACTAATAAATTAAGAAGAAAATACAAGCAGAGACTTTTCGGGCTTCTTTACTTCTGTCCTTCTTTCAAGGGCTACAGAAGATTCATAGTACAAGGGCCGGAAAATCTTTCTGCTTGTATTTAGCTTTGTCCTTTTAAAGTTAACGTTAATAACAATGTCTTCAGATCTTATGAGGACATTCAGGTATCTGTGAATTTCATTCCAGTGACTTCGAAACTCAACTTCACAACGAGGAATGTTGTTCGAATCTGGACTGGACTTCTTTTCGATTGAGGGAGAAGAACAACAAAGCTATATTTCGCCTATTAGACAATTGGGCACTGATTGCGTTTTCATATAATTCTTTACCAAAGTTTGTGTGGGGAGGGTTTCATTATTGCCACGATGATTGTGCCCTTAGCACATGCAGTGCAACAGCCCTGTGTGTGGCATCCAAACATGGATGGGTAGAATAAGTGGGAACTTCGATCCCCCGTCTTCAAATGCCACATATTAAAAGTAGAGTGTACAGAAGGTTTTTGTGGTGTTTTCGGTCTTCTGAGAAATAGTAATCGTTGGGGAACACTCTTAGAATCTTAAACGCTTGTGGGGAAGTATGAGTGAACTTCCTTGCCAATGCGGCGGATATTAGAATATCCTCTGAGATCGGGAACACTCCTGGCAGGATATTGTTGGAACCACAATTATTCTGTAGTTGTTTCTAGTACCGAAAGCACTAGATATAATCCCCTCCTCCCCTAAGAAAGCTGCAAAAGGGAAGGTGGAGTAGAGTGGACAATAATAATATTTTTAAACTTAGTTTCGTACTTTTGCAATCTTTTTCTCATAAAATGGTTGTTGAACGTCTTCATCTGCGAATAAGGTCTTGGTACTATATCTGTTCAGAATTTTCGCATTTGTATTAAGGAGTTGAGGTACTGTCTTCACGTTTTTCTTGCACTTATATAAATCCTAGGATTCTGCAACCCCTTTTTTGGTATTTTCTAATGTTTTCTTTCTTTTACACAGTGTGAGGGATGTCAACCGAGGACCAAACAAGCCCACCCACATATCTGCAGTGGCACTGGCTGTTAGAAATGCGTTATTTTGCCAGATTGAGCATCCATCCTGTTTTTTTTTAGATCTTGCCCCTAAACCTTGAAGGGGAAAACCTTAAAGGGGAAATTTTCTGATGACCAGGATGTGATATTTGTCCGGTCCTCTGTTGAAATTCTTCGCACAAATGTCCATGGCACATTGGGGTATTTAAAAAAGATGGTATGTAGTCTTTAAGATCTGTATTGCGTATAAGTCAATGTGATAATTCCTTAATAGTCAAAAGATGAAGATTCAAGCGATCTTTGGAGTATTCTACAGTAACCAAAGAATCCCTAAAACTCATATTAGAGCCACCCAAGAATTAGCTCATCTCTCCTAGCGTGTTAGGTCTATAAATTGCGTGTATTCTCTGGTCGATCTGGGTATTTTTCTGGATGAAAAACATTTTTCCGAGTGGGGAAACCTTGCCATCCACGCTTGAGACCTACTAACTCAGTTGAAGTTATCCCGATGTGGGAAGGATTAAAGATTATTCTCAGACGTTTCGTAGTACATGAAGTACTGCGAAACATTTGAGAATAATCTGCAATTCTTTAAGAAATTAAAAGGCGGCTGGTTACACTCCAAGAAGGTTTAAGGACTCATTATTTCGCCAATTTCCAACCACTGTGTTACCCGCGCAGATTACTGGTTAGTTGAATGCGATATATGATTTTGGGAGACATTGCAGTGTTCTTCTTGGAGAAAGAAAATTTAAGACTCAATGATTTCTTTTTCCATCGCTGCAACCTATCTGTTTCCTAATTAACTAATGGATAGACCACTGTCCTGGCCTAAAATCCGATAAATTTATACAAAACAATGTACGTTTTTCAAATATTTTTCCTTTATGACTATTCAACGATTAGTTATTGCTTCTTGCCACCAAATCGGTTTTCTGTAAGCCATTTATGAGGAAGTTACAATCGCCAAATCATTACTCTTCGATTTCCAATAAATTCCACGACTGGTCAATCCGTGTGTCGTTGCTCACCCGTTGCAATATCACCTTTGTTCTTGTCATTTACGAAGCCATTTCGAGCAGTATATTGCCACCGTCACGCACATCCAACTTCAGATAACTCCCATTTGGGGCGAGTGTTTCGCCGGTATAAGGAGACTTTTCTGTAGTGGACCCACTGGACTTGATACTCCTTAACTTTTTACATATTCTTTAAATTAGATGGAAAGAGGAGAAGCCTCAATTTGAAAGTTGGAGTGATGCTTTAGACCTTTTATGGCAGCACATGCAAGCGAACTTAATGTTGGAATCTTCTAAGTCCTACACGAAGCTTGATTTCTACAATGTTCGGTTTTGTGGTCCTAATTTTGAAACAACAGACTTGGTAATAATTACGATTAATAGTTATTCTGTTTAAATTAAGGTGTTTAATATTTTTCAACAGATTGCTTGTTCACTCAACTTTCTTGCTCACTGGAATCCGGTTTTTATTCACTATTATTGAATTCCTCGCTTGGAAAGATTACTTTGGGTTTGTCCATCTACAATTTTCTATTTACTGTTGTTTTTATGAGCCTTGAGAAGCAGGGGTAGGCAAGGAAGCTGTTCCAAAACGATGTACTAGCAGGAGCTTGCTGTTTGCTTCGGCAAATAAGTGCCAGTGATGATTGATAACTTCGTGGACTACCCATGATCTTTCGGCATTATTATTCCTTGTTTGGAAGTCCTTAGTTTGGAGAGCTCAACAGCGCTACTGACAGACATCGCGATTGCTTTCAAATTTCATTCCTTTTAGGAAATATTATTGCATTAAAGAAGCCCATGGTTGCTAAATATGGAGAATAATGAGGATTCTAAACAACTCAACGCAACAGTCAGGGATTTTTATCTAGTGTACTAAGTAGCGTGTATTCTATAGTCGGTTTGCTGGATGGAAAACTCGACTGCGCAGCATATGAAAAAAGTTCATGTAATTTCCGACAATTTTGGAGATTCGAACCCCGGCTTTTTGCACAATGTTTGGTAGGAACCATCATAACCACAGTGCAACCCGCGCTGTTCCTCATGCCTGTAGTATTGCATAAAACATCCGAACTCTTCCAGCGTTCAGTTTATCCAGTTGCCCATTCAGAAGACAGAATACAAAAACATTGCCGTGTTTTAGTAGTCACGTGACTCGACGCCTCATAGCCTTAGTTTTGTGCGGTAATAAACAACCGCAAAAAAATTAGCTTCACACCATTGATAAACATTTTATCAACTGGTTAATTAAAACATTAACCTTTGTTCAAAGCAGCCGTTTTTAAAGTGAAAGGGAATGTTTTTTTAACCGCTACTGTACATCCATTCCATTCATTACTAATAGGAACAATGAAGATATTTGCATACAGCGTTTTGAAGCCATTCAGAAGTCTTTCTTTTAGAAAAAAAAAAAAAAAAAATCTATATACGTTATTTAACTTTTTAGTGGGATCACGGATTAGCATATAAACAAACCGCGCAAAAATCAGGGGCGACAATAGGCTGTGACATCTGATTTTAATTTAAGATCGCATAATTGTTCAAAGGCCTGTCTAACGTACCCCAATTTGTTTAGTGTTTTTCGCTTTGTTGATTTTACCTTCTTCCTCGATAAATAACTTTCTCTCCTTTGCTGGGGTTTCAAGGTTAAGTAGGGCCGGGACTGCTGGATCGTTTCTTTGAATTCCAATATCTCCTCGCTGCATTCTTCGACTTGTGTCGAGTATTTTCATTAACTATCGATACGTTAGTGGGACAACGGGTTGGGAAAACTTGACCACACTGTCGACGGCGGTCTTAGTATCGTCTGCCGTCATCCGCGGAACAAATTTCTGGACTTTAACCGAAATTATCCGCCAATATTTGTACTCAAACATGAATTTGAAACGCCGATAATCAACTACGGTCTTGTAGGCGGGATTTGTGGGCACGAGACAATAACGTAAACTATTCCGAAAAGTACGACACTCCAGACGCTTCTACGAATCGGGGAGAAAGCCGTTTGACAGAAGACGCTAAAACCGATCGGCTCGGGCGACGCCTAAGGCCTTAAAGCTACACGACAACGCGAGCGTGAGCGGGTCACCTCTCTCTCTCTGAAGTCGATGTCGCTAATGACGAGCAAAAATTTGTAAACTCGTCCCCCATATTGCCCTCACCACCTGTAGTGCTATCAGAAATCGTGGATATAAGATCCTTGTACGAACCCTAAGCTGTCGGGATTCTTCTAAGGCCATTTGGCGATTTTTAGAGTGGTGGGTACAGATTCCCCCCTCGGTGTCTTGACGCGGGAAGGTTAATTAACCTTAGAAAGGGGAGTGGTCCATATAAGAGTGTTTAGTAGATCAAGGGCGTTGAAGGAAGTCCCTTCTGGGAATCGTATGTCGAAATTACAGGTAGAGGGGCCAAGTTGGATTCTACCAGGGCCTCCAAATAATCTCCACCGAGGGAAGGTTTAGCTATTGGATGCCGTTATTTTTTAATCATAACAAAGATGTCCAGGCCTTTACCACACTTTGTTTGGTATTTCCGTTAGAGTTAATCTTGAATGTTAATATGAATTTAACACCTCTGGTGTACAATGTATTTGGCAACCCAAACAAAAAGATTGCAAATAATTAATGCATAAACAATATGGCGTTTGCTGCACTCCATTTTAATCGAAATGGTTGGAACAGAAATATGCGGAAGAAACCCACCAACAGCGATTGACAAAGTGCCCGTGTACTGCGCACCAAACAAGCAATAAAATTCTGCAGGGGTTACTGCGTATTGTCCATGTCTTCTGGATTGAATCCGCGATTACGATAATGAACATTCGAATAGATGACGAAGAAACGAGTTTCCGGTTAATTATTAATTGCGAATTCTGATACGCGTCAGTGGCAAAGCAACAGTTTTATTATCCTCCACAGGACTGTGTTGCAATTCAATAATAAACACAAAAAGATCCTGTTAATTTTTGTGGTATGGGTATTCGATCGTAACGAATATATCTGCTGTGAACTATTGGATATTTCCGGACTCTTTATAGAAGAAAATGTAATGTCCTGCCCTTGTCCCAACACTGTTAGGAAGATTATATGATTTAATTTTGTCTGGTTTTTCATCCTGCAAGCAGAAAAACCAACCAAAGACAACGCCTTAGTGTTTTCTTTGGTCGGTTTCGAACCATACACTGCAATATACGTGTCGGGTAGCTTGTCTTGTTGTTATCCTCAAGAAAAACTGCCTCTTCTGAGTTTCCACATCCCGATATTTGAAATCTTTGAATTAACTAAGATTAAGAGATGTATTTATAGACTTAAACTTTATAAATTCGATCCTAGATTCCATTCATTGTTCAATTATTAAATATTTAATTAAAGTTCGGGGGATTTCTCTCCCTTTTAAATTATTTCGTTAATCTAAAAGTTCTATTAGCATTGATCAAAGGCCAGAGGACATGGCCTTGGCCTTATCTTAACTGAATTATTGCAAAGGTTGGTGTTACTGCAAGAAATTAAAGATTTTTGTACAAGTTAAGATTCGAACAAAGCTAGAGCACATCCTCTGTCTTTTAATTAAAATGTATTAACAAATCATATTCGCTAAATAAGTCACATGGCTCAGCTAATGGATTTATTTAAGATTACTCAATAAATTTCTGTATTTTTGGCCAATTCTATTCATAGTTTGACTTTCCAACTTTCAGGTTTCTTTGTATATAACTCCAAAACTAGAATCTCTGATATGTAAATCCTTTTTAGTGTCTTTATGGTGACTTAAGCTCGAGTTCTCCAACTGTGGGTGTCGATCCCCTCGGGGGTTACAATTTTTTGGCCTTGGACTTCTGAGAATTTACTAAGCTTAAGGTTTACTCTTCTTAGTAGAAGCACCAAAGGTTCAATGAACAGCCAACTGTAACGTATTAGTTCATTGACAGAAATCTTTGGTGTTCATCTTGGATTTTAAGTTCGTGTTTCTTGGATGAAAAAGAAATCAATTTTTTCCATTTCATTGTAGTAATGCAAAGACACCTGATTGGTTGCCTTAATGCCTCTATTTTAAAACTCAAGACATTACCATTTTGTGAGATAGGTGGGGCCGAGTTGCAATTAGGAAAGAGAGAGCAGGACGAGAGGATAGGTACTACAACCATTATCTTTATAGCACACTTCACACCTGAACTACTTTGAGACCGGACTAGGGGATTAGTAATTTCAAGAATTCCTGAAGGGATGAAAAAGCTTTCGGACATTTTCTCCTAGGGGTGCAGTAGGTTGTAAATTACCGGCCATCGGAGTGGGTCGGGGATCAAGGCTGATCTCAGGTGCCTAAAGGGGGAAGGTGACGTCGAAAAACAAGCCACACAGAAATAGAACAAAGATAAAGAAATTCGAGCGAACAGTTGAGAACACTTCGATGGTAATTTCAAAAAACAAAACCATTTGACAATAATTGTCAAACCATTTGTCAATAATGGATCTTTTAAGTTGTAAAAATACAAAATAGTTTATTGTAAACAGAAATAAAAAGGGTGTTTTGTGGAACATCGGAGTATGAAGTATTGTGAGGTACTCACAGGTAATTGTGATCCTCCCCTTGGAGCGTGTTATGTAGCTCGAAGATCCAATTACCAAACATTTATATATTTCCTATAAAAGGCCTGTATGCACTTCTATAAACTGTTATCCACCCTATATACAATATGTTATCAAACTCACTAACTCAACTCATTTTTAGATGGGCCAAATAGTCTTAAGACCGAATGGTTCCATAAGTAGATGTAAGACAGAATTATATAAAATTGAGTTGCTTGAATGGTTTCTCTTTTCGCTGACGTATTCCTGTAAAACCATATTGGCTTTGCAGTAATGGCGCACAACAGCAAGTTTATGTGACTGTGAAGAGCATTGTAGAAACAAGATGCATGATTTTGCTATTACAAATAAACTAAACAAAAATTCGATTTTAAGGGACACTTCAAGCTGCTAATAGAAGTACTCGGAATTGGGAAAAATCTACCATAACCGCCATCCTTATGTCAAGAATAGGTTTAAATGCAACTGCGCTCAAGCCACACCTAACCTGATCGAAACAGTAACTAGTAGATATTACTGAATCTGAAATGATTCACTGAATCCTTGACATTTCTTAACCCGTGTTGAAATGTTGATATACCTCAAACCTTTATTATCTGTCCTTTCGTTAAAAAGAGAACAAAGATCGTAAAATCAGCTTCTCTTATTAAAAATCTCAGGGAACCCCAGGGGTCCGAAGAAGGCCTACGCCTTAGATCGGTGGTATTCAACCGGTGGTGCGTCTACTATGAAAAATCTCTAATATCCAGATGGAAAATTCATTTGTATTAATCACGTGTTCGGGCAAATTCTTCGGGGATTATAAATTGCGCAGATTTTGCAGATTTAACGCGAACAGATGGCGTTGGATAATCAAATGTCTTCCCCCCACATGTAAATTGAGCAGATCTACCTTCGCTGGTGTACTCTCCCTTCTTATTAGTTAAATATCTAGAATTTAGCATCGAGGGGAGGTTGTGTTGACCCTTGCAAGGAGAATTTTATAAGGGGTAGACAACAGGAATGGTACTTATAGAATTCTTGGAGCATTTTTTCATTTAGAAAGATAATGATAGTAATAGTATTCGCCATATAGTGCAAGGAAGCCACAGACTTTTTCTGCACTGGTAAACAAAAAAAAGGTAGATAAGAAAATGTAAATTATATGCTTCCATCCTCAAGCAGGTAACTTCCAGCTGACCTTTGAATTTATTCAACCTGTCGGCCTCTCAACTAGCTGCGAGGGCAACTTGTTCCAGTAATCAACGACTCGCTGTCTAAAAGAAACTTCCTAAAACCCTGTAATTTGAATTTAAGACCACTAGTTCTGGACTTCTTTCTGACAGTGAGAATTCCACCTTCGTTCATTTTACCAATCCCTCTCACCATAGCCTTGTAAACCTCAATCAGGTCACCTCTGAGGTGCCTGGTTGCAGCTCTGTAGCCTACATAATCAGTGTTTTCTCATACGGTCGTACTTCTGCCGATCTCACCATTCCAGTTGCCCGTCTTTGGACCCCTTCAAGAAGCTCGATGTCTTTTTTCAGATGAGGTCTCCATAACTGAACACAGTATTCCAAACGTGGTCTTACAATTGCCTTAAACAGTGGGATTATGACCTCCCTTAGGATAAGTTCGATAAATCATCGATAGGACACCATGACCTTTCCACGCTATCTGTTTACACTGTTAAGAAAACTTCATATCTGCACGGATCGTAACTCTAAGATCCCTTTCCTCCTCCACTATTTTAATTCAACCTTGCCAAGCGTATAATTTATTTTAGGGTTGCTATTCCCCAAGTGTAAGACCTTGCATTAAGACATAGCTGCGACTTCTGACCATCTGTGAAGTCTCTTCGTGCAAGGCACTGATCATTAACGACTCTGCCAATCTTTACGTCATCTGCAAAGTACTTGAGTACAAAACTGATATGTGAGACAGAGAAAAAATAATTGTATCTTACACATTTTGCTTTCCTTATCTTTGAAAGCATTCCCAGATCTCGCCCCTGCAACTGATACTTATTAAACTCCTCGTCTTCTCTGAGGATCACACCTCCTCTCTAATGGACACATTCAAAAACTAGAAAATTAAGAAATAATTATATCATGCTGCGTTTGTACGTAGTTATATATTATTATTCTGGCCCTGTCTCATGTATCAATTTTGAACTCGCATAAGTAGATTCAATCCTCATATTTTGTATGAAATGTTCAATTAATTTACTGTTCCTCTGTTTCAATTTCTGTGTCCATCTGGTGGCTGATATAACCACTAGATGGAAACAGAAATTAATGGAAAGAAACCTGAGAGTGCTTGGACGAGTGGTATTTAGATTCCATCAGTAGTCCTCATCAAATACTACAAACCAGGTCTTCAGGCGCCATCGGAAATGATATTCGTAAAGGACGATACTTAGGGAACTGGGCTTAGGACATTTATATTGTGGGCAATGGCCCCTTTCCCACGATGTGGCTGCGCTATAGGGATGACACTTTTCTGTTTGGGCATGACAACGAAAAGTGGCATACTGCACAGCTCTGTAGTGACTTGGTTTTAAGATGTGGTTGTGCAAATGCTTCATTGGCCTGCCCTGATTCCGACCTTAATCTCATTGAACCCTTTTGGGATAAACTGGGGGTGTTGGCTTCGGGACAGGCCAATACAATCGCAGTTGCTGAATTGCTCGCTGTCTTGGAGGAGGAATGGATCAAAATGCTGCCTTCCTCTTATCAAATTTTAGGATCTGCGTATGCCAAAGGTTATTTTTGGCAATACAGTGTATATACAGACGAGCCTGTTTATAATGAACTTATGGATATAACAAATAATAAGCTTCAGCTTTTCTTAATTTAGAGTTTAAAGCGTGTGGCCCTGGAACAAATTACTTCGCCGGTCCTGTCATTAGCCTCCATTTCTTCTTTCCCTCTATATGATGTTTGAGACTTGGGAAGCTGATCTGTACACCCCCCACCTCACGATGGCCCTGTCTTTCTGACACCCCTGTAGTTCTGTGTGGAGATAAAATTTATGCGGTACTGTATGCTGATATCGGGACGCGAGAAAGGTTTAATTAAAAAGAAATAAATAAAAAGAAAATAAAACCACAACTGATAGTCTGTTGAATTGCATAAACAAGATCCAAAAACATTAAATGTTTTTTTCATTGATGTTTTGTGCAGTGCAATTCTGGCAAATGTTTTAAACATGGCACTAACAGAAAGAGCGCCCTCCTTGACAACACAGTGGTTTCATCCCTCGTTTTGAGGGTCTCCTTCGTTCGATTTCAGTCTTTTACTGTAGAAATTCTTAAAGTTCTCTTTAATCGACGCTGTAGTTGGCCAATCTCAAGTGGAGGGAGACGGGTTTCAGTCCATACAACGTACAAATCAGCCAGTGAACACACGCCTGTACGACCATAACAATGCAGTGGCGCAATATGGTCTAAGTTGCTGATGTGTGAAAAAGAATATGGAATTCCTAGTCTTTATCAACAATAATTAAAAAGCGAGCTCAGCTTTTCGCTTGACTAGTCGAATGCTGTACACAGAAAGTGGATTCGCCCTGCCTGCTTTGTATCCTGATGCTCTTTCGCAGTGATTTCACCATCTAGAAGACAGAACCTAGCAGTGAGTGGACTAACTTTAAATGCAGAATTTCGTGATTTTGGTTTAACTGTAGGACTTAAACTTTGAACCAGGAACCAGATGGTACAGCGGTTCGAAGATCAACACTAAGTTGAATGCTGTATCGATTTGCTAATGAATTGATTTCAGGTTCATTTAGAGTTTATAAATGTTTATGGAACATTTATAAAGCTTCCCAATCAAATCTACTACTCCATAGTAGATTTGATTGGACTTCCCATTCCATATCGCGGTAACAAACAAACATCAATAATGCAAGACATTCAGGGAATGATTTGAATATAATTTGATCACAAAATGGTTAAGAAAGGGTTAGTTGATGATTGAGAACTGCGAAGCACAGTATTCTCTGCTTTAACTGCAATGGATTTAGAGTTCTTTACTCTTCTCCGAGCACTACTGTACAGAGATTCAGCCACTAGACAAAGCCATAATCGAAGTTTTAAATTTCTATTAATTGAAGGTGGACAATAAAAGCGTCTACTTCTGAAGTTGATCATTGAGTTCGTGCGCAATTGTGTTCACGTATGTACAGTGCAAAAGCGTTTTCGGAAAGTTGGTTTAATAGCGACTGGAGATGGAGCAAACTTTGATGATGATGATACAGAAGAACTATGGTATGAAGACGTCACTGGTGGTCTAATTTTTAAGATTTTGACAAAGAATTATAAATTATAAAAAGCTGGTGTTTCTCCGCGAAATACCGGATGTTGAGGGGGGCCCCCCACCTTCTTTTTTTTGTTTTTGATGTCTTTAGATACGTACACTCCCGCCTAAAAGTTTGGAATCACAGCGTATGACAAAGTCTTGAAATTAGTTTCACTATTTATTGTTTAATACAAAAACAACACGCTACAAAGTACTTTAAGACTCGGCAGACTTCATGGACTTGAGGGTCCAGATGATCCCATAAGAGCTCTATTGGTTTCAAGTCAGGCGATTGGTGTGGCCACCCCATAATTTGCAATACCCACCTCCTGTTGTTTAGTTGCTAGAAAGTCCCTGAGCACCTTAGAGCTGTGTGCTTCGTATAAAATTTCTTCCACAGTGTCAAAGTCCAGAGGATGTTGCATTATGTTCAAGAATGTTTTATAGTCTTCTTTTCTTAAAATTCTTTTAATTCTGACGATGTCATTCAGTCCAAAAAGTCAGAAGCAACCCCAGATCTTGTCTGTAGACACTAAACAATGTGGCAACACTTTTACTTCAGTTGATCATCTCACATGAATTCTACACTCGAATCTAAAACTTTTAAATTTGGGTTCATCCGTCCACACTACGTTTTATCCCTCGTCAATTGTTCAATGTTGACGACTCTCAACTCAAGCCAACCGTTTCTTTCGATTTTTCAGTTTTAATAAGGGGTTTTCGGACGGCTACACGACGAAGTTTTATAGTGGATGAAGACAAGGGAGTTTCTTTGTTCCTATTGAATTTAGCTAAGATTCCAGGTGCAGCAAGTCGTTGATTGAGTTTAGAAATTAACGTTATGGTCTTTTCTTGTGCTTCTGTTAAGCTCAGTCGCCCTGATCGTGGTTTGTCCTTTAAAACTGCCGGTCTTCGTGAATCATCAAATGGTAGTTTGTACTCCTTTAAATAAAACACTTAATTTCCTTTGCCAATACTGTCATGGAATATCTTTCTTTAAACAGAAGTATCATAGCTCTTCTTTTTTTCTTGCCATGTTTATCAAGAAACACTTTCTTAACGAAGGGTGTTCGGTTTTATAAGTTACACCTCTTACTCTTCAATTTATATTATTGTAAAACTCTTTGGAATCATCTGCATCGGAAAAAATTGGTCAATGAGTTGGTCTAATTGCAATAAAAACAAATCTTTTCACCTATTCTTTATGTCATCCATGTTGAAATTATTTCTATAAGTAATCCGCGAAGACTACTTATAATATTACTTATCTAGTATTTATAAATCTCCTTCGAGTTTTTTAAACGGGTTCGATCCTGTGCGCGTGTGTATATCGTGAAGTATAAAGGATATTTGCAGATTCGATCAGCTTTGGAGATATTTGAATACACGCATCGAGTTCTTTGCTATGCACACTCCACTGGGAACGTTGTCAAATATCCCACAAAACGGACATTTCCCAGATTTTTCGATATCTACTGATATTTGTACGTTACAGAGGGAGCACTTGGTAGAGTTTACTGATCCAAACCGAGTGATCCGTGGTGTGGTATTTAACAATAATATTGCTCTGACGTCTCGCTTGTAACACGCGTTATTGGTAGATACTCCACTGCAAGATATGCGAATCCCTGAACTGCGTTAAAAAGATGGGAAATTCTCTCTCTCTTCCACTAGAGGACTTATACGGTCCTCTAGCTTCTAAAATTCGCTAGCGAGAGACCTTTAAGCCAATTTCCAACCTTGATCCAACTCTCGAACATAAGACATCGTTTCTTCGAATGAAACTTCGAAAATTATTCCATAGATCTCTCGGTTTTTCATTCCCTTTCACTCCTACCATCTATTGCCAATCTCGACAGTGATCTAATGTCCTTCGTATTACAAGAAATTTGTACACTTAATGGGAAAACAAATCGGTACAAGATCAACTCTATATAAAGAGCAATGTGCCCTGAATAGCGCTCAATTTCAGGACATTGCCGTTGTAATTTGATAAGGGAGACCTATAATCAGATTACAGAGCAGACTCTGTTGAATTGCTTGCTGTTTACTTCCAGGTAGTTCTTCTGGAGTTTTTCTTCGATCAACTGTATTGAAAAATGTTATATATACAGCGTATTCTTTTATTTATTTTTTTAATATTGTCCCCCGTTCTTCACTTTAAACCGGATGGCCTCTAGAGTTGTCTTGAAAGTGAACAAATAAATTAATTCTTCTTCCCTTTCAATAGATATATCTAATTTGGGGCATCCGGTAAGGCCGAAAAGACTTTGCGACATAAAGAGGAGTTGCGCCCTCCATTTATACTGGAATTTACGATCTTCAAAGAGCTCGGAATTGTAATTCCAATTTGGAAAGTCAGAATATGGAAGCATAAACAGCGCTTTTAAGATTTACATCGAATTCAAGTTTGTGGAAATAAGCGATTATTATTTATCTTAGTGACCTGTTTGATACATCTCTTTTTCACGCTCAAAAATAGACAACCAGACAACAGTAACCACAGAGACTCCCCAAAGAGGGATGTCCTTTCTAACATTAAACATAAATTAATTGTAGAATATAATTAATCCTTTTTTACCGGAATCCGTTTACAACGTACATTCCAAGTTCACTTTCTGTGCACTTTGATTAAGAAAAGATTTGAAAAGAGACTCATGTTAGCGTCAGAAAGGACATCTTTAATTAATCTAGTATTGTTTATAGAACTCGGGTCCGAACCTGATTTATTTGTGTTGTTTATCATTCAGGAGAACCACCGATATGTGATAAATTTGCATAATCGGCAGCCGTTTCGCTTTCTGGCTGATTGAGACTGGAGTTCTCCTGCTGTACTTTTACAATGGTTCTCCTCCCCCCTCAGTGAACGAGTGTTGGGATCAGTACAATAGCAGCTGTCTACTCCCCACCAGTAGATGGAACGAAGTTTTGTATATTGATATCAGCTGGCCAAGAATAGGTTGCTTGTTGGGTTCTGTTTCTGTATGGTATAAGGACAAATGGTGAAAGGATCACTAAAATATTCATAACGTCATCCCCTGACAGTTCTGGCCCAACGCATAAATCTAATCGCGTGGAACAAAGTTTAAGTTTTAAGAGGAAAACAAGGCAATAGAGTAGTTATAGTTGGGATAATCTATATTGCAGTCTTTAGTATTAAATGTAGGTGGAGAATGTTGTTCAGGAAAAGCTGGATTCTCATGAATCAGCTACATCACCACCTCCATCAAAAATGTACATCTGAGGCAGCTATCGAATCAAAACTTCAATTTTCTTTTGTTGGTTGAAGGCTTTCTGTTGAAATTCATATTGTTTAATGAACTCCAGATTAAACTGGATTTCACAGGTATGTTCAACTATTGCTCTAATTATTAGTCTTTGTTAACAACTAGATGATTAAAAGGACTCGGAATTGAATGGAGTCCACAGTTGGAATGCAGCCTAACTGTTTCCATTTTTAAGCAAACATCCCTTTGTTAACCAACAGAATGGCAAGTGTGGTAGATCTGAGTTTGAGTTACGCCCTCCACAGACAGTCAAACTCTTAATCAGTTTTTTTCTTTTTCTGCCACAGTTTTTAAAACTCCTTCTGTTTCTCTTTTCTATCGAGAGTTCCTTAACTTTTTTCTTCTTCTTCTGCAGTTGTCAACGAGGAAATTCTTCTTCACATCCCAAGTTACGCAACTTTTAAAATATCGACTAAATATGACTGCAGTTAGAGCGTGTTTCTTACCTACCTACTGTTTGTATTGCCCAATTCTTATCGTGTTTCGTCACAGCAAGGATGCCCTCTTACAAATTTTTCCTTTTACCTCAAACTGCGACCAAAAATGTGATTTGAAAGCGTGAAGAAGAAACATTCACATATTTGTCTGGTGATGAATCATCCAACTACCTTCCATGTGACACCAACTCGTATTTATCAACACTGCACTGACTTCGATAGAAGCACTAAAATAAATGTCTCTCCATCTCTCTCTCTTTCTGGCTCGTGAAATAACAATAGATTCACAAGCACCAACTAAACACACCAACCGGCCATGACTCCAACTAGCCGATATTACCTTTAAACAACAATTCCACGCAAGATCTAAATTCGCTAATTGGAAACAATTCTAAATTGGATTTATGACAAATATTTCAACTCCTGGAAAGATGAAAATTTCTGCGCATCTCATTGGCGCGCATTCGGATCGTTTTTTTATCCACTGGTGACAAATTTACGCTCACCGATGTACCTTTTACAGATGATTCTCCATCGGACAATATTCTGTGGTTAAAAGATGATTCATTAGAGTGTATTTTTAACTCTCTGCAATTTTACAACCGATATCACATGATCTCCCCGATGTACACGAATCGGCATATGGAGCGTAGGTAAGAGAATGGTGGAAAGGTACTTTGCCGTGAGCCAATCACACCCAACGCAGCGCGGCAAACAGCAGTCTCGGCAATTAAGTCCCTGCCGGGGTTACCCGCAGCTAAGCCATGGAAGCGTTAGCCGTAACGGCTGTCGAATGTAACAGATTTTGACCTTTAACCTGTTCACCAATAGACAGCAGGGGGTTGTGGGTTTTAACGAGAATTATGACTTCGAAAACAGACTTATTTAAATAAATAAAATTTCCGTTTAAACTCCAGAAAAGGACGCGAATGGTCAAAGGACTTGTCCACCAACTTTAACAAGAATATGAACTGATAATGTTGTAATTAAACCCGATTTCCAATTAGGGAAGGGCAAATACAACTTATCGTTATTGGCGCAAATATATTTTTTCCTCTTTCGTTTCCTCCAATGGGTTTTTTTGTTCACGTGGTCGTTAGCTTCGCAAATACCAGCTTTTCATCTTAATAAAGTGGCACCCAGATAGTCACGCCATCTATTTATACTCGTTATATCCTTCAATTATGAAGACCCTAGGGAGGGGGAAATGAGTTTGTAATTACTCCGCCTATCGTGGCTATTAAGACATTCACTCGGTATTAGAGGGGTTAATGAGTTATAGGGTCTCGGCCCCGGGATAGCGAAGAAGAATAGATGACTTCAGTCCCAATATGTTTTCACGTATAGCGATTACACCGAGTGGATAATATTTAGGGTTCAAAGTGAAATTTCAATACATCTTCATTTTGTTTAGGGCGCTGAAGAAACAAAATGGCCGACATTATGATAAAAAAAAAGGATAATGTATCAATTTGCGTGCATTTTAGAAACATGGTTCACGAATCTTCAACAGATAAGTTTTACAACCGCAATTTACCATCGAAGGGTTCGAATCCTATCATCGGTGGGATGTGAATATTTCTCATTCTTAGGGGGACTAGGGAGGATTGTCTCTTTGGATTTTCTTACTCCATAAAACAAACAAACCGACCATGAGGCCCAACCGCTACGCACTGCTAATTGAAAACAATTCCAATCTTTGTCTTTCCAGTTGACTTCTTAATCTGTTATTCAATTTCAAACTGATGTGATCTGAACTAGGTTGGTGGGGGAAGTTAATAGTTAACTCCTACAAAACGTAATATAACGATCTTTATTTTTAAATCGAGATGAACTCAGTGGTTAAATAAACCTTGATCTGGACTTCAATCGCGACCTTTCCTAATTATTGGAAAGTGAAATCCATTTGGACACCGAAGCTTGCTTAGGGTAGTGTTTTTCTCAACCTTTTGAACTGTCTCTTCTCAACTAAGGGGGAGGAGGTTACAACCTGTTGCTTGCGGGCACCATTGTATCCTTGGAAATCTTGATGGGCTGATGTTGTATGAACGCTTAAAATTATTTGTTCAGTTTTAACTCCTGTACAGTCTTGGGCCTAGACGAGTTACAGATTTTACACCTATTTTGATTATATTTGCTAGCTGGGTTACATTTCTATATACCATAGAAATGTTTCTTTCTTTTTGAAGATCTGTCAGGACTCTGGAGATATCGGTGGTGTCAATCTCTTCTGTCATGAGCTCTAGACAAGGTTGTGAGGTTCCTTACAGCAACAAGTTGTTTTTATGAGATGACTTGAAGGTTAGCAAGCATCACTGACGAAGAGATGGTTGTTGGGTTCGAAGTAATTTTATTTAGCCCTCGGAGGATCTAGTATTCAATGTTGAGGAAGTTTGATAGATTAATAGATAATTATGTGGGATAGAAGACCAAATTATACATTATATATTCACTTGACATTCTAAATTGATGCGCACTGAGAACGTTGGGGGATCCCTTCCCTAAATGCTTCTTCCCACAAACCTCTAACTTGTGAAACTTTGTATTCCTTCCAATCCTATTGGAAGTTTTCCCCCTTGCACACTTTTCATCTGATACCATTGATAGAGAACTGCTAGCACGCATATCAGTTCTTAAAGTAATTGTCATTAGCAATTAAAGGACGTTGTAATTTATTTGGTTTCAACGATTCATTGGAAAGAACTTCGATGCATTCGAAGTTAAACCATACTTTTTCTACTGAAGTCTTTCTCAAATAAAGGGCCAAAAACTCTACTCTCTCTGCCTGAGATCGGCTTAATTCAGTGTCATTCAAGAGGACTCTAGAAATTCCTCAAGTTTTGACTGGAATCGAGCCAAATCAGTGAAAAGTGGGCAAACCACTCGTCAATAAGATTGAGGCGAAACAGAAAACATCAGATCGCTGTTTTACTAAAGAAAAACGTATGTACACCTTACTATTGTGCGACCCCAAAAATTGGTTATAATTTAGCTCAATGATTCCCAACCTCTGTGCTCGGCACGTTAGTATGCCACATGATTAGAAAAAAATTACATTAAGTTCAGTGGCCACGCTTTAGATGTGATTGCCACACCTAAAGAGTGACAAAGTTATTCGGTATAAGACAAACAAAAGAAATATAAGTTCGGGATGCATAGGTTGGGAATAACTAATTAAAGAGACAGAACTTTGAATATACATGCAGTGATCACTGAATTATGACCACCCTAAAACCGTGTTGAGCCAACGTTCGCACGGATAACACGCGCTATTCGCCTAGACATTGATTTCATTTGATGTCTGAAGAAGTCTGCAGCCATGCTGCTTCCAAGAATCAGTTGGATTGCGGTAAGGCCAATCAAGATGGGTGATATTTTCACTGTGTTCTTGAACCACCCCTGCACAGTGCCGGCCCAATGGCAGGGCACATTATCGTCTTGGAAGATCCCGTTTCTATCCAGCAAAAAATGCAACGTGGCAGAGTGTACATGGTTTCCTAAGAGCAGGCCGGTAGATCTCACCAATGAAGCGTTGATCCATACGCATCAGGGGATCCTAGTTATTGCCAGCAAAACATGCCCCATATTAAGCAACCACCGCCAGCTGCCTGGACAGTGGACATGCACGATGGAGACATCAACTCGGGTTGTTTGAGCCACACACAAGCGTCCGTCGATGTGTTGCACTAGGCATTTGGACTCATCCGACCAGCACACTCGTTTCCAGTGTCCAACTAGCTCGTTGTTGACACTACAGAATTTGCCATCGACGATGATCTGCAGTGAGGAGATGTCTCTTAGGCTTCATCATTTGGGATATTGTTCTTGCATTTCCCATATTGTATTTCAATGTCAACTGTTGCACAGTGACCTGGCGTTGAGCCCGTACAATGCGCCGCACCCTTTTCTCACCACGAACATCCACTTTGCATAATTCTTTACAGTTCGGTCGGCAAGAGGTAGTTTGACCCATTCGACACCATTCTTTGTACACCAGAGGCCATGAGCAACCGATAAGACGTGACTGTTCAGATATGGAAGCATCCGACGCACGAGCTCCCACAATCGTGCCCGATTAAAACTCCATGATATTTTTACTAAGTACCACATCTGCTACTTGATCACTTTGACTTGCACAACGAGATGCAAATTATCACTGCTCTAGCGTACTATTCGGCTTTTTTTTTACTGCGAGTTATGTGGCATAGTCCATTACGGATGGGGTGGTCATAATTCAGTGATCACTGAGTGTAGTAGTAGTTTGACTCTCACTCCTTAGTCTACAGCTTCATTCATTCTTCTCTCTCTTTGCACTAACTTGAATTTTTTAACCAAAGATGAACAAATTGGCCCCTCAAGTTCAAACCTTTCACTGATTTTAATAGGCTTTCCTGCTACTCAGCGTGAATGTAAGTTTGAGAAATTGTGGAACTTCTAAATCATTTAAGATTGGATAAGCAAAGACCTGGATAAACAAACGCTTGTTCTGAAAACGATTATCTTCGTTTTAGTTTCAAATTAGTTTCGAAACTAATAATAATGATAGTATTGGAAAGCTTACTGAATCTTCAGTGATGGGTTATGTAAAAAAAGATTACCACATTCTTTACTTAGAAATGTTCGCTGTTTGGCTACAAACATTAAACTACGTTAAATCAGCTTTTTGGGTTAAAACCAGGACGTAACCAGCGCCCAGAATACAGGATGGCTGCCCAATCTTCTGAGTAAGCGGTTTCTACCTTCAGGTTCTGGAAGTTTACAGCAAAAAGAAGTTGGATTGAAGTTTACTCTTATTGCTGATCTGCTGTCAGTCAACATACGTGTGCCAGTAAGCTCTTCATTGAATATTGAAGTAGACTTTCCAATGACACGCTGACTGAAGACTCGTTGTCAGATTCTTTGCTTTTATGTAACTGTTGGGAATAAAATCATGTACTTTTATTTAATTAGTGTGTTTTTATTTCTTATTGCATTCAGAATAACTTAGAAGTCATGGCAAAAGTTTAAATATAACATTTTAAAAAGTACTCATTGAAAAACAGCTTCCTTCATTCACTATTTAATTCTTAACACAGTGGTTCCCAACCTTTTCACCATCAAGAATCCTTTTTATTGTTAAAACTTCCCCACAGACACCCCTACGTTTTTTGTAAGATTCTTTCTGCCCACCAGACTGTTTTTATTAATTGAAAAATCACGTACTGGTAATCTACACAGCATATAGTTTACTGAACTCCACTACTGCCTTCACAGCCCCCTCTGACCAGAGGTTGGGAACCACTGTCTATAATTTTAATCCTAACTTATCAACACAAATTCAGATCTATATTTTGTGGTGTTAATAACAATTGATTGATCGCTTATTAAATATTCTTAAAATTATCCACGCAATTTAAAGTAATCAGTAATCTTCCACTCTAAAGTTTTGTTGATTATTTTTATTAATGAATGAGTTTTTCTCACTTCTAAGAAATTTAAATTTTTTTCTCTTTATTGGTTTCTTTTGCTATATGACTCTAATAGTGTGCAACTATTTGTAGAAGGTTTTGGCAATCACAAAACTATCTTCAAGAGCGTTGCCTATTTTCTAAGGAGCCCATGTTTCTGTGAAGAAACGTGCGCTCTTTAGAATGTGAAGAAACTTAATTCTCTGAATAGAGAATACTATCAAAGCTCTAAAATACTTAACTGAACTTTATCCATGTACACTAGAACGCAAAATATTAGTGGCGCGACTTTCAATAGTCCAAAAAGAAATATTTTAATGTCTCATTGGACTATTTAACGAACTATATCACGCCTTAAAGCATTTAATATGAAAATCAGAGCATTAAGGGCAGACATTTTTGTTGGAAAGTGTATGCTAATAAGAGAACTGGCTTTATTCATTCACAGGCGTCGATTCGCTTTGAATGCGAAACAACGATTTATCCAAAGAAGGAAACACTAAAAAAAAAACACAATAAAGAGGTTAATTACACTCTTTACTTTGAAAACAAAAACATCAGGAACGAGAATGTTATATAATTTTTCTATTTTTCCATTTGCAAATCATTAAATGTGTAATACATATTAATGATATACATTTCCGCAATGTCAGCCACATATTAAGTAGCGAAAATCATTATCTACCAATTCAAACGCCATTGTAGCTCGCGCCAGAGCATTTCGGGCCGGCGATGTCATAAAAACACAACACCACTGTTAGAAGCAGTCGCGTGCTAACAGCCGAGGATTCAGTGGCTGGCGTGAAATCTACGACGGGCCAAGCGACAAGAAAGAGCTTGACGCTATTTAGAGAAACAGTGATAGGAGGTGGGGTAGTTGGGGAAGAGCCCGGACGAATGAGACGCCCGTTTTGTTATGCTAAACACTTAATAAATACATTCGCACAAGCCAGGGAGGGAAAAGGTTCATGTTTCGAACCATCACAGGGAGGAGCTGGGAATGTTGCTGTCTTGTTAGCAATACCAGGTGGGTGGAAGTGTCTGAGAGAGAGCGAACGAACTACAGAAAGAGAAAGAACCTTCGAGGGGGGGGATTGGTTAGCCTTTAGCGTTTTGTTTTTCGTTCAGCCATCGGAATCCTTTTGTAGGGACGTGGCCTTTCAGCAGAAAAATCTCAATCCAAGATGATGGTAGTGGACTTCTTCATAAAGCAATTTTTTTGGACATTGAGTCACGGTTTTTCCTGTCCATCGTAGACACTCAATTTTATGGACTACCAGCAAATTTTCTATACAAGAGCATCCCCCTCTTAGAAGGACGGGCAGGAAACCAGCGTCGGATAAGTGACTGAAGATGGGGCTCGCAGAAATGGACAGCCCGCAAAGAAATCCATTATCATCTGTAGATCTTTCTTCCGAAGATGGAGTGTTCTTTGTTCGATGAAGGACGGGCACCCACAGCGAATCCTTTCTCCAAAAGCAATCCAAGGTGAGTATTATTATTATTAGACATTGGTGGCAGGTGATCTCCTAAGATCCCTGCACATATTTTAGAAAGAATCTGTTAATTCGTTGGGTTGTGATTGGATTACATGCTTAAAGATTGATCTTTATTTTGAGTTATTTAAGTGGTTTTTCTCTTAGAGACAGAAAACGGATTTAGATTCATTACCGATAAGCAATTAGTTGTTTGTAATCTTGTAAGATTAACTATTTCACAGATAACCTAGATTATTTGTACAGTACAAGAGTAAGAACTGTTCAATGTGAGGGTTTTGGTGGCCTACAAATATTTGAATCTGTCTCTCTCTAACTTTCTGGGTCAGTTTCCTTCCCCCTCCCCCATACTGGCATCGTCATGACTGATTTCTAACCAAGGTGGTGCCTTTGATAGATAAAATAAAAGCGCTTGTAGACCTTTGACCCACTTATTGTGTGACAATGATACTAAAGTATAAATCCACAAGGGTATGGTCTGTGCAATCGCTCTGCCCAACATCTACACTCTTTCGTAACATTGTATATTACACTAACATCACTCACGGAGTGATGTCGATATGTCAAACACCACATAAATGTCGTCAATGAAATCCGAGTTCCGAATAAACAAAAAAGGATTTTGATATTCTGGATGTGATTCGGATGGCAAGTTGGTGAGCATCTATCAGATGAAAATGAAAAAAAAAGGTATTGGCCTATAAACCAACTCTTAGAAGCACTTCAGATATATTGGGCAAGCTTGAGGAAGATAAATCGAAAGTTTTGTATGCGCTTATTCTTTAGGGAAAATGACAGGGGCTGTCAGTAATCCAGAGTGGTCATGGACACTTTGTGATACCTACAGAACTTCATAGTTTTTGTGAACAGTCCAACCATACCCATGTTTACAACCGATCGTTCCATTTCCTTAAAAGTATTTTTAATCTACTGCTTGTTAATACAGCCTTGATCAGTTGAGGGTTTTTCCTTGATACCACAACGCATCTGATCAATGGAATTCATTAAAACAATCTTACATTTTCCTTAAGACAAGTAGTGTTGAATGTTTACTTGAATAGATAGGTACCTCAGCTGCCCGTTCCCCTTATTGGACAGAGGATCAAACCAACTTCATATGCTAGATGGACAGAGCAAATCCTAATCCCACCACCCAACCGTTATACAAACTGTCCCCAGTCACTGGGTGTACTTTCAGACCTTGGTCCGGCTAATCTTATTTAAATCCAGCTGTATTTTCTAATTTTAGTTTGTTACTCGATACCAAAGAGCAGGGTAGTGTCACAAAGCCAGTGGTTGAGGTGAATACAAAAGCCCGACTATGGTTTTCCTGATCAACTGACTATAAAAAGGGGTACTGGCTCTGCAGCTGAAGGTTTCACGCGCTGGTTCTAAAAGCTTGTCATGTTTGTTTGCATACAGAGTACTCAGTACAAAAAAAAGGAGGAGTTTTAAAGTGTTAAAACAGTTTAAAAAAATGAATTATAATTGAATGTTGTTGTCAAGCATGAAAAGTTCTGTGTAAGAATGTCTGAAGATTTCTAAGAGTTGAATGAATTGCTGGAAGTCCTTTGTATTCATACGAGGAAGTGGCTGGAGCGATTGTATGGAAGTTGCGACAAAAGCATTGGGGTTGTTACACTTCGTGTGACATACACGCAAAGATTCGGCCATTTTAACTTGTGATCAGCTCGTGACCAAGACCATGACAGCCAAAGACGACTTTTCTTTCCAGAGAAAAACAGCTATTGAAGTAGATGGCAGCACTAATCCAAGAACAGTTTGAATTTGAGAGTTATTTGAAAATGGGAGCTGTTGTTGTTGTTGCAGTGGGGTTTTAGGAGCATCAGCGACTAAGGCCAGATTGCTCCATGTATACTGCTTCTAAATTCTGTGGTCGATTTTCTGCTTTCTGGATGAAAACCATGCTACCCTCGCCTGAGACCGACTAACTCGGCCATGTTGTGAAAAAGGTCCATTAAAATTTCTCGCGTCATCGAGGGGATTTGAACTCAGATCTTTTCCACCGTGTGGAGGGAGGATGGCGATTCTACCAGCTGTGCTACTCATGAGGGCAGCTTGGAAACGTTTTCCTTTGAAAGTATGCTAAACAGAAATACAGTAACTCAAATTTCAGCTTATATTGTTTTATTCCTTTCTTTAATTTTTATTTTATTAAGACAGCATCTCTCTCCTTTTTGAACCAGAATTCCAAGAATTTTTCTATCCAGGACCCTTAACAAAATACTTGAAATTTTGGTTGAGAGCTGTTTAATTAAAATAATAATTTCACTGAAGTTGTATACTTTTTTTAATTGACGTCAGAGATCAAATTTCTTTACAGTCATTGCTGTTTCTGGTTGGCTCGACATCGAGTTGTATTATTTTGGTATTGATGACCGTGTCCCTTAATGGAAGTGAACCTTAGATGAGAAGTTCTCTCTTTCTCAACTCGCCGTTCCATCAGGATATTCTTAGCGGTATGTATCAAACATTTTTGTTGTATCGCATTGCATAAAGTGATTTTAATTATGGCTTAACTGGTTTATAATGTTATAAATTTGCTTAAGGTTTGAAAAGATTCATTGGCGTTGAATTCATTGGCCTCTACACTCAAAGGAACCATCGAAATATGGTTCCTTTGAGTGTAGAGGAGGTTTGAAAACTTCAGTATTAAAATTGGTCCCTGTTGTTAATTGTGAGCATAACCATCCTTCTGATCTTGAAATGGTTCTAATATGGAGGCTTTAAGGCAGTGGATGTAATCCTCAGTTGAAATTTTTACAGAGGATGTATTTACACACTGTTGGGTCAGACGGCCGCGTGCAAGTTTATAAAATGCCCGAAAGATCTTTACCAGGGTTCTTCATTCCAGCAATGAAGTTTTGAGAGGATGTCATTGTGCGGGCCTCTGGTGGTTTGAGCTCCAGACATTGTTCATTGTGTCCCGCTCTATCACGGTCATCCTCTACATTGACATTTTGGACAGCTTTATGCTAATGGTTCTGCCTGTTAGTAGTTTAAGGAAAACGACCTTGAAGAATCAATCTGGCTGGAAACTCTTGAAAGATCTTTTTATGAAATGGAATGCTGGGTCAGGACTCTTTTCGGCGTACAGCTGACAACTGCTTAGGGTTTTGTGAAGTAAAATATCCCTGCTACTTGTCCACTGTCATAAACTGGTTGAAGATATTCCCAAAAGGATCATGGTTGGTTATTAATTTACCCAATAAATATGCCAATCGCACTCTAAAAAAAGTAATTCATGTAGCATTTTGGTATATATGATGTGGCAACAATATCTTGTACATAGTTTCTTCTTAACCTCTGCTTACCATCCCTCAATAAGTTATCTTCCTCTTTAGTTTGTGGATTTTTGGAGAACCTTAAGCGTATTGTCCTTAAATTTACGCATTTGCAGTGAAAAATATTGCGCAAAGCTCTTTATTCACCATTCGTGTCAATGTTTCTGCCACCCCACCGACTGGCGTTGCGTTCACGAGTTCATCTGTGAGTTTAAACTCGCTCGTCTCCAGAAATGTCAGCCGCGTGTGATAAAGCCGATCTTGTCCAACACTGCCACCAGGCTAGAGGTCATTAACTGACCAGTCAAGCAAGAAGGCGACATCGCTGTCACTGGGTTCGTTCCAAGCGGGTGTAAGCAGCGCTGATAACGCATGTTCGGAATCTTACAGTGATAAATTGAGGTAAGACGTTTCACCTCTGTCTCAACGTCAAATGTTTGGAGCGTTTTTCGGCCTTGAGAAACACTCTTCGCCCACATCCTGTTTCGGAGTTTGTGGCACGTGATTAGCATTCGTTCTTCCTTTACGGAGGTTTAACTTTCTGTTTTTCCTGGTTGTTCTGCTTCGATCTCTCTCTCTCTCTATTTCTTTTTGTTTCTCCTACTGAGAAAAAGTGTGTCAGACAGTAATCAGGCACAATTTGCAATTGTGCGACTTCAGGTTTTCTACCAAAACACTCTCCAGTGGGGAAAAATGCGTCCCTCCTCCCCCACCGTGTTTACTTTAAATAGATAACTGTCTCCTACATTGAGCTGTTGAAGCAAGTACACCCTTCTTATCTGCACGAGCAATATCCCCACTCGCAGATACCTTCTCTATCGTGTTGAGAGAACGACGTTTAATTCGAAGTCTGTATTCATCTGTTTGGAAGGAGAATGAGGGGGAGAGTGGGGGTAAGGAACTGCTGGCGCGTGGGTGCACACATTGGCGTGTCCACCTACGCAACAGTTTGTGTTACCTTAAGTATGTTAGATCTGTTTTTCTTTTTTTGAATATTTGTAAATAAACCGATACTTTGTGGGGAAAGACCTTCTCAGAAAGCGAACGATTAAGAGGTATCTTTTGAGAGGGGGTGGGGGGGGACAAGCTGGTATATATAACCACGAAAGAAGTTACTTCTTTTCCTGGTTTGCTATATCGGACAAAAAACAGCAGTGTCATACACAGGACAGAACCAAGACAAGCGCTAGTTTACCTTTCTTCAATGCGATCTACCGTATCTAGGTTGCAGGGGCACTACCCCTGTTCTAGAGAATTAAGCAGGAATGCAATTTTTTTTATGGTGGGGGCTATTTGGTGTAAACTACCCAATTACATTTTATACACCAAAATACAGAACATAACGATCTTCTATGAGGCCAGTCATCACCAATTATATTGTTCATTTCAGAATCTTTGGAGATTCTAATCGTAAACCTTCCTCCTAATTGTACCCTATCAAGATTTTGCATTCAGAAAGTTGCGCATCCTTTATTTGCACTTCTGTGGTAATTTCGAAATGAATATCTTATTGGTCCGTGAGAAAATTGTACTGCAACTAAGAATAGAATTCATTGTCAGTGAAATCCACCTTGTCCTGTTTCTACTCCAGGCTCCCATTGATGGAAAACTGCGGTTTCATACGCTTCAACCCTCATCATATCTCTTAGGTTAATAATATTTTTATTTACAGTTATTTGCCCTGATCGAATTTCAACGAATTTAATTGACTCCAATCTCTTGAACTAACTGTCAAACACCATTCTTTCCACTTAACTCAATCCATGTTTTGTCTATAATCCTTTGTTTTCGTCATACCTGCTTCAACTTTCAGTTAGAAAAACAAAGAGAGGATCATTTTCTCTTTGTGATGCAGCACAAGATGCCACCCATCTTGCGCTTTTCTCCTCACCAATCTCATTTCAGATGATGGTACTCTTCCATCAATTCGGTGAAGCCTTTTTTTCTTATCCAAATCTTGTTTATAATTATATCCGTTTCACATTGCATCCAACTGGACTCAAGCTTAATTGCAATTCATCGGATTAGAATGCAAAGGAATAATCGGCTCAAAAGTGGAGGGATCTGATTTTTCTTTTCTTTTTTTCCTTTTTTTTTCGTCAGTGATTGGTTAGTGATTAGCGCAGTAGCATCGGGGTCAAATACAGAAGCAATCACTTTACTGGCTTGCAACCTTGACTACTATACCTGACTCTAATGATTGGCTTTTTTCTTTTTTTCTTCTTTTTTTTCCCTCTCATATAGCGGAGTTCATTTAATAGACCAACTTCATGACATAGGTGGGAAGATTGCACGCTCTCACATCTTCGCCAGTTCTACGGATCCTCGGTTCGTGACCCAGCAGTCAACCATTGATCTTTTTCACCCCCCAACTCCCTGTATGGCGGAAATGACAGAAGGTTGCAAGGAACGCTAATATCAATACAGCATTCATGATTATTTATGAAGCAGCTTTCAGGACTTTGTGTATGCATACATTCTGGAGATTGGTACATACGAGTTTATGAATGTTTTTGATTTGTTTCAGTGTCTGACAACACTTCTCTTGAGGGCAACGTTGCCAACAGGTCGAAAGATCCTCTTATTTTCTTTTTTTTTTTTAAATATCGATCTACATAGGATACTTGTTAATATACAGCCATCGAACTGGTTTTGAATTTTTTTTATATTCGATAAATAGACAAATTATTTATCATTGTTTTTCCCCCCCAAGAATTAACTTGAAAATATATGGATCAAAATTTAAGGATCAAAAATTTATGGATGAAAATTTACTGTCTTAATTACTATTAAAGAGAATGAGAGCGTTAATTCAAATTTCGCTACTCTCAAGAATGAAATTTGAAAGAACTTGGTTCCAATCGAATTTTGAACAATCAAATCAAAATAGAAATAAAATGTCCATTTTTATTGAAGTTAGAAATAGAATTTCGATTTTGATTGAAATTTATAGATCCATAAATTAAAAAGAATAAAAGTATTAATTCAAGTTTCGCTGCTCTTATGAATAGATTTTGAAATAACTTGGTTACAATCGAAATTTAAACACCTCAATCAAAATAGAAATAAGATTTCGATTGAAGTTAGAAATAGAAGCAAATAATGAAATAAATTTCAATATTAATTCAATTTCGCTGCTCTCGAGAATGGAATTTGAAAGAACTTGATTCCAATCGAAATTTGAACACTCCAATCAAAATAGAAATAAAAATGTCTGTTTTGGTTGAAGTTCGAAATAGAATTTCGATTTTGATTGAAATTTATGGATCTGTTATGGTTCAAAATTTGTCTTAATTATTATTAAAAAGAATAAAAGTATTAATTCCAATTTCGCTGCTCTCAAAATAGATTTTGAAATGACTTGGCTACAATCGAAATTTAAACACTTCAATCAAAATAGAAATAAAATTTCGATTTTGACCGAAGTTAGAAATAGAAACAAATTTTGATTTTCATTGTTAGCTTCTATTTCTAATATCAATCAAATCTATTTTGATTGATATTAGAAATAGCAGCAAACAATGAAATGTTTTGCAATATTAATTCAAATTTTGCTGCTCTCAAGAATGGAATTTGAAAGAACTTGGTTCCAATCGAAATTTAAACACTTCAATCAAAATAGAAATCAAACTAGAAATAAAATTTTTATTTTGATTAAAGTTAAAAATAGAAGTAGATTTTGATTTTCATTGTTTGCATTATTTCTATTTTGTTTCTAATCTGACTTCCATTGTTGAAATTTTGAACAATGGAAGCTCGATCAACAATTAAATTCTTTACAATGAATTAAAGTTGAACATTCCATTGAATCCATTCGCCGAAAAAAGATTACCTAGTGGTAAAACAGACTTGGGAACTTAGAAAGCCTGTATGTGGTGTGAGTGAGTGAGTGATTGGATCCAGAAACATTCAAATTTCCACCTATAATTATCCAATGACGTCATTACACAACGCTTTTACCAAAGTTGATACAAATTTTCCAGAAACATAAACACAGCAGCCCTGCCTATTATTTAGTTCCCGTACATTGAGGTCATGTGTTACCGGTCATTAGAAGCAGACTACGGCAGTCAAGGTCATGGTGACCCCCCCCCCGTTCCAACTTGTCCAGGTGATGCTAGGGAAAGGGCCGTGGACCGTGAATCCTGCAGAAACAGCATATGGAAGGAAAGGAAGTGGATGGTGGGACGGATTGGGAGCATTTTTCCCATTCCGTAACCGAGGTGGTGCAGTCTGTCCCAGGACGTCCGGCTGGCGTTCGTTTAGCAGTTTTTCGTAGCTTGGTTTCCTGTCATGTCGTTGTCACCAGATATCGAGGATGTGTTGACAACTGTGCATACACACACACGTGTCACGTGGACATCGAGACAAGGGCGCACACTGATTATATTGAGAGATAAAAACATACGTTTCACCATTTTATTGCAAAAGATGCTTTTCCGGATGGTACGCACTTGAGGAAAAGAATCTTTTGGGATTAGCTTTTAATCATCAGGGATGGGGAGGATACCGCTTTTGTAATATATATATATATATATATATGCCATTCTGCAAAGCATCCTCTGTATTTATGCTATGTCTAATTCGAGATTTTCTTCTATGACAGGTGTAGTCAAATGGAAGTGAACAGCACTGCCAAAGATCTGATGTCGGCCATTGCTGGGAAGACAGATTTACTGATGGACATTGAATTCAAGAGGCTTCCAAAAGGTTGGTTAAATTTCTGCTTCTTGGGGGAATGGGTATTGTTTAATGGGTTAGAGTACCGCGGAATGATAAGAAACAATATCGAAGAATCTGAACATTGCCTGGAGATTGGAGGGGATTTCTTCCACAAACTTTTCAACTTTCTTCGATCCACACTGACTTTTTGCCCTCAATTTTCTCTGTCTCTTCGTCTGCTCGCTTGTCCCTCAACACTAATTCGCGCAGACATTTACTCTTACTGCACCCAGCTCTTGCTTACGTGAATTCAAACAGCAACAACGGACAGAAGCACGCACACACGCACGCACACACACACACGTCAACGTTGAACGAGATCGGCTCTGCCGACCGCTGGCTCTCTCGCTGCCTCATGAAGTGCGTGCAAGCCAGGCGTCGCTCGTGCGTGTCTGTAGCGTGACAGTCTCGGGCTTTGTAGGCCCGCCCTTCGCCCGCGCGCGCCAGCTTGCAGCTGTCGGGGCAGTTCCATTCCTTGACCCCCGCAAGGTCCGGTCAGTTGGTAAATTTCTCTGCATCGGGAACATCATTCTTCGTTCCGAGATGATTACTTTCCATCCCCCCTCCATCTCCCCACCTTACGTTCCCAACCCGGTTTCCTCCCCTTATTCTACATCTCGGCAACAAAGCTGTTTAGCGCTATTAAGGGGCTGGGTTGATGGTGGGGAAGTTAACCCCGCAACTGTTACCTCCATTTCGCCAATTTTGGGTTAATTTTTCTTCATTGGGATAACTAGTTTTGGCTCTTCATCTTATTCGGCGATCTCCACCGTCTGCGTCTCGTTGACGCGTTTCTCTAGAAACAGTCCTTGGCTGCCAACAGGTGTCAACCCTTGAAACACACTCAATGGGCAAAATGCGTTTGTTTTCTTTCTTCTTCCCCCTTTTTCGCCATTTTGCACCTTCTGTTTCTGATCTGAATAAATAAATTCTGTTTATACTCGGGGAAGACAGCATAAGGCCAGAGTAGTTCACAAGATCGAGAGAGAATACAAGAACATCGTCGTGTTTAGTAGTCACATGAGCCTGAACCACAGTCCTATACTTCTCTCTCTTAAAGGTCTTTGCTTCTGTACCCTCGCGTGAAGCAACTTAGGCCATTAACGCGTCAATATATTGTATTTGTAAATCATTAGCATACTGTGGTCGCTTAGTCTGTTTGTGGAATATAAACAAATCTGAATTTCCTGGAGGAAGAAATGCAGCTCTGCCACAGCGTGAAAATCCTCCACAAATATTCTTCCATTCCCAGGAATCGAACCTAAATTATACAGTAGAAGACCCGATAATCCGGGAACGGATTAAACCATGTCTCTACGATTAATTCAGCTTTGTCTCGAAAATTTGGCAACCCAATAAGGACACTATGGGTTACGAAGTGTTTTTATACGTTGTGTTATTAGAACGACAAGGATCAGTAAAGTTAGGTGTGCGTGTTAAGCGACAAAGCAGCTGAAGCCATGAGGTGTTAAACGTTTATTCGTTTGCTTGTGAATTAAGGTTGTATCAGAATGAAAGTATTGTACATTGTCTTCCTCTTGTATGTCTCATCTTCGAACAGGATCTATTCTTAGGACGTTGTAGATTTCTAAGGTGTTGGCAGAAAAAAATCTTATGTCAAAGGTTGTAGAAATCTGGGATCTTTAAGATACTTACTCTTTGCACAATCTACCAAGGTTTAGATCTTTATACAGTTGGGGCACTCCTCACATATTCGGAATTCGAACCCGAGTCTTTTCCACCAGGTGTGGAAAGAATGGTGATTATCACCACTGTGCTCCCCACGCAGACTGATGCATGGACCAGAGAGCGTGATACAGATTCACAGCTTCGTGAAAAGCCCCTTACCACTATGCATCCATCGGTGGTAAATATTTTGGCACGAGATTCGCCAACAATGAAAACAGATATCCGTTCTAGAAACATCCACGCGCTGACCAAGCTCATGACTGGTCAACTGGATACACCTAAGTTGGATCCAAACCTTGGTAGATTGTGCAAAGAGAAAGTATCTTGAAGGTCCCAGATATTTAAAACCTTCCTACAACGCGCTCTACAACCGTTGGCGTAAGATTTTTTTCTGCCAACACCTTAGAAATAATCTCTGAAGAATTCTTCGAAGATGAGACATACGAGAGGAAAACAATGTACAATACTTTAATCCTGGTATCGATGACGCATTTTGGTGCTCTTCTTTCTTCACTGAAATTCTGTTCAATGAACACTTGTGGATTTGTTGCAGATAGATAACAATAAAATTCCCCCCCCCCCACATTTGCCTTCTAGTACATGGTGCGTCGTATTGTCCGAAAAATACGGTATATATGATGTATGCGTTTTAATATATCGCGTAATAGTTCATATCTGGATTGAAATTCAGTGGAACTGGAGGGAATTTCCTCATATAATTCCTCCCACCATGTTGTGAATTCCCAGAACAATAAAGCTGAAACTAATATCAAACATATACTTCCTCCATCAGCAAAACCACCTTGATAATCGAGCTGTAGTCCCCTTTCTTTGCCTCCTTCCCCAGCAAAGAACACATTTGGTTCTCATACGGACCAAGTACCATTCTGTCTGTCTGTCTAGGGGGCATAGAAGAGATTACGCCTTCCACACCAAGCAACACCACCAACGGTTTTAACCTTTCGCACTATCTAAAATATCTCCAACACGACCTGCTTTCCCAAACCTCAAAGGGCAACCCGCTTTTCATTTGACTATGATGGATTAAGGAAGTTCCTTTCTCAGTTGATACAGATAGAGAAGATCCATTTAACAGGTTTCTGTGCGCGAAGGTGTCATAGAAGACGGGGTTATCGAGATGAGACCCCCTTATGGGTCTTAATAGCAAAATATGGTCCATCAGTAGTTCCTTCAAGTAACTGTATATGGTAATCAACAAAGAAGAGATCCCTTTTAGGCAGAAAATTTTGGAAGGGGTCGGCGCCCTCTAAACACTCCATTTTTTTCTCCCCACAAGTTAATTAGTCCTCTTGAACACTACACTGATTAAAGAGTCTAGAATATTGTATTATATCCGCTTTGTATTAAGTGCATTTTAAGCAACAAAGTAACTAAGGCTATGAGGCTTGCCATCCGTGGGACATCACTGAGCTGTGGGGATGAGCACTGTCGTAGATCAATAGCATATCTTTTCAGCATTTTTCCTTGGACTTTCACTTGAAAATGAAACAATGTTGGAATAATATGACCCATTGATGGCAGTTCTCCTCAGGAGTTAACTGACTCGGGTCACACTACACCAATCCCAGAAAACTGACAGCTTCATCATTCCAACAGATGTCTGCACCCTTTAATTTTTCGGGAGTGGTGATTGAGAATGCATCCACTGTTGTCGATCGTTCCTTGGGCTCAAAATGGTTAACGCGGGTCTCATCCATAGTCATCAATCGGGAATCAAGTCATTCTGGTTACTGTTGCAAAAGTTGCTCCGCATAATTTTGCATTTACATCTTAGGGGAGAGTTGGAGAGACCCAATTAAGAATCCTTGAGTATCTGCAATTGGATTTGCATGACGTTTACCACTTCGCGAGTTGTTGCATGCCCATCTACAGTGACGGCTCTTCCACTTTCTTCACGGTCTCCTCCATGACAGCAGTAGTTGTTGGAGGGCCCCTAATTTTTGCATTATCAACACTAACGCGTGTCTACTTGAACTACCAATACCACTCTCTGCGAGCATTGTGGGATAAGCAATCATCTGTATACGACTCACCTCGTTGTGAATTGTTTTGGGATTTTTGGCTGTGATTCTGGAGAAGTGTACAGAAACATGGGTATCTACCACGCACGATCGAACTAGTGTTGGCATTGAGACATCGCCCCATAATGTCAGGTGGGAGATTCCCATGTAGAAGCCTTGGCTACCACTGAAACCAATGTGCATGCACTGAAGCCTGGATCTCAACAGCTGTGTTGTTGTGGAGCAATAGTGTGCCATATGTTAACTTTAGCCGCTTTGCCATGTAGCTCATTCTATCTGCTCCAATGTTTTGCTGTAGAAACGAGCAGCAACTTGACCATCACCAGGGGTCCACTTTAATAAAAAGCATATTAACATCACATTACGCTAAGGACGTTTGGACCTATCCATTTTGTTCACAGCACGCAAACTACAGCCAATGTTCTCGTCTCGCATTGAGTATCCGATCCCTGTATCTATATACCATTCGTAGATGGAGTTATCTAATCTGAGATTGCGATCATTCTTTTCTTGAATATCCCAACTGTTTAGTTTAAAAGTCTGTATTTCATTTGAATAACTCATAGGTTATGCGCATTGTCACAAAAAAGGAAGAAAGGTGGAATATGTCCAGTCCAGGACTGGCTGAAGAGAAAAGACACTTCGAGGTATTTTTGCAAAGAACTCTGGTATGTGTACCAAAGATGTTAGTGAGGTCCAGAGGAAAGTATCGGTCCACCGAGATTTTTCCCAGTAATTTCTAATAAAATTCCACCCTGATCTTCTGGAGAAAATCTCCTACCACTCGCACAACTAACTGAAATAGGAAACAGCGTTAAGAGACCTTTTGTCAAGTTGTTCTGGTTGGATTTCCAATTAGGTCTTTCCGTCCTGAGCTCATTCTACATTTGTTAGATTTCAATAAGCTGAACGCCACTTCAATTCCGCTTCTGCGCAGTCAAAATAAGGCTGCTCCATAACTCAATAATAAGTTACGTAGCAACTTCAATGGAATCCTAGAAAAGTCTCCGTGGATTTCAAATAAATGGAGACTTTGGCTTTTAAGTGCTTTTGCTTCTGTTTGGAATGGAAGCTGCAACTTTCATTCCAATCAATGCTTGTAGCAGAAGATCCGAGAGTTGCAAATGGTATCGAGAACAACTGAGACATCGGACTGCGTATTAGCTTCTCTTGATGATGAAGTTTTAGATGATGGCTGGCTCTTCATTTAGAAGACGTAGATGAATTAATATACCTTCGTTATTGGTGAGATTCGAACCTAGATACAACGACTATATCCATAATGGTTATAACAGACAAGCATTGCATATGGAAAAAGAATCTTAGAAAGTTGAGGAATAGGACTCTAGTTGGAGTGAATTAACTTGTTCCCTTCTTGTCGTGATAGAAGCGACATACTGAAATACTCTTCCTCTTTGAAATCCTTATTTCTTTACATCTAGTCCCATTTAAATGCGTCATTACCAGTGTTCGTCCCAGTCATTGCAGTTGGAGACAGAGTCCTTGGGCCTTCCCCATACGTTAATCCTCATACTTGAATAGCTCTTTCGGTACTTTACATGAACATGATGATGTCCATCTACGGTATTCAGAATTACTTTGAATAGATTTAGAAGAAAGTGGTGGAATTGGAGATGCCAGTTCCAAGGATCAAACTTAATCAGTAACTCCACAAGGCCAGTTGTATTCATAACAGAATACAACTTGTTCAAGAGAGAAGTAATGCTGGAAGCCAGAGAAAATCCAACACGATTTTCGTGTCCCCAGGAAGGCTGAAAGTCAATGTGAGTTCAGTGGCTGATTACTGTTTTGCTGCACTGAAGTTAATCTCACACTATTCTCTCCCACAGAAAATGGACTGGAGATCATTGGACTAACGTCATCTTCGAACTGAATTATGTTTTAAATCACACAGCATCTAGACTAAATAACAAGCCCTCGTGGGGAGCACAGGAAAAGTCCCGAGTTTGAGTCCCGTCGGTGACGTAAGGAATTTATGGGCTTTTATCATAACGCGGCCGAGTTAATCGGTCTCAGACGAGGGTTGCATCGTTTTCCATCCGGGAAATTTGGGTTTCTCGTCCATCGAACAGAAAATCGACCACAGAAGGCGCGCAATTTACAGACAGTATACACGGAGCAATATGATCTTGGTCTCTGATGCTCCTAGAACCTTACTACACCTAAATAATAATTAAATTGCACCAATCTATTTATTTTCTTGCATTTTTCTGTCCATGATCTCACCATTTTGTACATAACGGATTCAATCAGTCTCCATATTTTTTTTTTTAAACAAAAAGCTTATTGGGCAAACCGACCCGTGGTAGTAAGTTAAATTTTTTGGATATTTACCAGAAGATGGAGCTGGTGAGAAAGCACATTGATCTAAAAGAGTTTTTCTTTTTGTACCATGGTTCTGATTAAGCGAAGTATCAGATAACAGTTGTAGCGCGAACAGTTACAACAGAGTTTCATTAGCGCTGCATGCTGTCCTGACTCTCTTTTACTCCAATTGCAGACAAAGAATGTCTGTCAACTCGTGTTATCCTAAGAGTTAATCCCGTGTGTTAGGAGCTGCGCAATCACATGGGATTGTACATGAACGCTGTCTATTTTTAGTGGGTCTCCTATCGTATAACGCCTTCTAACGTTACGTTATATTGGAGAACGAAGACAAGCCCGGTTTAATAGATTACAGTCGTTTCAGAAATACATTTGGGACCGACACTAATCTTTCTCATCCTATTTAATACGGTGTATGAGCTTCCTCGTAAAATATCCATTTGCATGATTTGCCTGCTCCACACCACCTCCCTGTCACGCAACACAGGAGATTTATCACTTTAGAAACATTTGCGAATTTCCTTTCACTAATGGGCTATTTCGAGCCCACGTGATTTGAAATTCCACACACGTCACCGAACTTTTAATCCTCCTCAATGAATCTAGAATCAACACCAACTCGCTCCAACATTCTGAGTCTCTCTTAATTTCAGCTACGTACGTACTCTTTGGGTACCCCTCTCTCTTCATTGGTCTGTATTTATCCATCTACCATTCCATCTCTGCTCTGACTCCTTATGGTTTCAATTGGTGTGTTTAGTAGAGTTTATTAAGATGTCTTCTATTGTTGGCATGGTAAATATCGGCCTACTGTTCTCTTTGTACTCTTTGTTACGCTAATTAATATTCTACAGAAAAACAGTGGGATAAAAAACCCAAATCTACATACATCAACAAATTCACACTCGCACTGTCCATCACCAAAAGATAAAAATAGCCAGAAGAGTAGAAAATGGAAGAAAAATCCTTGAAGGAGCGCATTTTTTACCGCGCACTAACAATAAAGGTGAGTGAATATCTTTCCCCCTCTCATTCCCTTCTAGCTTCCATAAAGGTTAAACCCACTCTGCCGAGTCGACTTTTTAAGTGCACCATATTTTTTCACGCGAACTTGGCTAGCAGCAGACGAAAATTTGATTTCCTCTATCCGTGTAGAACATTATTTCTTCTTCAGCATATTCACCCCAGGTGCCAATTCCCAGGCTAAGGTGGGCACGAGCTCTTCCTGTAGACCATCGGGTGTTTGCGCTAGGGAGAGAGAAAAGAGAGGTGGCTACTGAAGCAAAGCAGATGATGGCCGTTAGCGAAAGGCAAACCAGCTGTGCTCTCTCTCTCTCTGCCCCCCTCAACCCCCCATTCTATCTATCTTACATAGTCCTAGTTAGATGCATCATCACTGAAAATGAAGTGATTACAACCTCCTCCCCGGATTATTCAAGTGCACTTCAGATAAACATCTCACAGACCTGTGGTTGTTTCCGACTTGTAGAAGTTGGTTCTCAAGTCATCCTCATCATAGTGTTTCTTCGTCTGCTTATTTATCTCTCTGTGTTTCTTCGTCTGCTTATTTATCTCTCTGTGTTTCTTCGTCTGCTTATCTCTGTGTTTCTTCGTCTGCTTATCTCTGTGTTTCTTCGTCTGCTTATCTCTGTGTTTCTTCGTCTGCTTATTTATCTCTCTGTGTTTCTTCGTCTGCTTATTTATCTCTCTGTGTTTTTTCGTCTGCTTATCTCTGTGTTTCTTCGTCTGCTTATTTATCTCTCTGTGTTTTTTCGTCTGCTTATCTCTGTGTTTCTTCGTCTGCTTATTAATCTCTCAAAAGACATATTGGTTTTTCTAATTGAAATATCAACTGCTGTACTTATGTTGTGAAACGGATATAAAGAACTGTTGCTGAAACAACCCTTTGCAAATGGCGCGTTAGAAAATATTCCCACCATTCCCTAGCTTTCAACCAACTTTAATTCGTACAAAATTCTTCCCTGACAACAAAGTACACGCGTTGATCTCACTATACCCATCAACCTATATTTAAACTCTGTATTTATCTAATAATTCCCATCCATCAGCCATATGTTAGTCTGTCTCGTGCACGGCTACTCAGGAAGGATCCTCAGATGGGGGCACAGCAACGCCAGCTTTCCTCCAACACCTCGAAATCATTAATTTTCCCCAATCTTAACTACCCCCTGTGCAAAGCTTTACCAGCTTAGAACTCTTTCCACAGTAGCTTCTGGTATAATTAACTTACCTAATATCTGGTCCGTTATGCGCAAGACCAACCCACTTCCTTCAACTTGCAGGAGGGGAGGGGGGAGGGGGAGAAGGGGTCTACTTCTACCCCAAATTTTAAAAGACGCTCTTTGATTTAAACTCATTTCATTTTTAAGTGATAGAACTAACGAAAATAAATTGAAAACATAATAAAAGTATTATTAATAATGTAGGAGAACCGTGTTCTCCTATAACCAATAACAGGGATGTCTTACACAGAGTTATAGGAGAGCAGGGTTCTCCTACAGCTATGTGTAGAACCCCTTGGGACGATTTTTTAATTTTATTATAATTTTTTTTCTCTTTGTTCAAATATGGTCCAGCTGAATTTTGTTCAGGGTGGCCAAATTAGTATAGCCGGCCCTACAACTATGTATATAAATCAATTTTTTTTTAATTTAATAAATTTTACGCTTCACGAGTAGCATGACTGTGATTTACTGTAATTTTTTCCTCGCTGTACTTAATAACCTTCCTCATTCATTAAAAAAAATACAAAAACAAACACTTAAAGATCTTTCTTCATACGAATTCTGTCTCTTGTTGTTCATTTTAGAATAGTTGTTTCCTTTTTCCTTATTACATCCATTTATTCTAGTAGAAGTTCAATTCGGCATTAGAGCTAAAGTACTCTTTAATGAGGAAGGAGCAGTTATGACCTTATTGCATAATGTACAGTAATTGACACAAAAAAATGCCTACGTAAACCTGAAATTATATAAATAAGTCTCTTCAATAACCAGAGTTTTATTTATTATATAAAATCCAGACGTGATCTAACGATATCACAGAGAAGTGTGGTTTGATTTCATTCTCCACTCTTTTATGCCCTCGTGGGTTGCACATTTGGAAGGATTCCCTTCCACCCCACACTGGATGGAAAAGACCCGAGTCTTGTCGATGATGGGAAGAATTTTTATGGTTTTTTTTCATAATGTGTCTGAGTTAGTCAGTCTCAGGAGAGGGTAGATGGTTTTTTCCTTCTGGAAACTCGAGTCCAGTAAACGAACTAAGAGAAATTGAACAAGCGTCTGGATACCATAGGACTTAGCATAACAGTCACACATTTCGAAGCCTCCCCACATTCCAGAAGACCTTCGTCTGGAACACATTACGCAATGGAAGGCAGTTGACCATGTTTATATAACCAGGTATATAAACAAATGGGCCTATATGAGGAAGGAGATTCCCCCCCCCTAAGTATTTTTGCATATAGAATAAACAAACCATTAGTACCAAAGATAGAAATCCATTGGCGTGAAATCTGCAGCTCATGGAGGTCGATGAACGGGACTCGAACGACCAATCCATCTTCCTTGCAAATGCTGATCCAGGCATGCTGTCACTTCTCGATGATAATGAGGTGGAGCGTCATCTTATTGGAAGAACAATCGTCCATTGAGCTCATCAGCGCTCATTATCATCGAGAAGTGACAGAATGCCTGGATCAGCATTTCCAAGGAAGATGGATTGGTTGTTCGGGTCCTATTCGTTGGCCTGCATGATTCCAAGACTTAACGCCAGTGAATTTATATCTTCGGAGATAACTCAAAGATAACTTCTATCGACCAAGGAATGTGTGGTTGAACTAAAGAGCATTTTCGGTGGGTGGGTGGGATATTTGTCGAAAATTTGTAGGTTTTAATTTGATGTATTTGTGGTCTAAACTATGGTATTTGTCTTCTCTCAGTTTCTAAAATTATGGTGCCTATAGATGTTCAAAGTTGTTTACTTTCTAATAATCCTGTAGTTGGGTTAAAACAGGGGGAATCGTTTTAAGGGTTGTTAAGACCAAATGATGCATAGAAAGCAGACTTTTTTTTTAAAGCTTCATGGCCTGGCTCGAATTGTTAACGACCCTTCCTACCTTCAGATCATTAGCAGTCCTTGACTGCTTCCCTCTCCAATGAATTGATGAAAATTAGATTTTGTCCAGTGCACACAAGCTGGTCATTTTAATTCGCAGATTGGTGCAACCACACAAGTTTCACCAAATGGTGGTGAATGGCAAAAGAGTGTCTGAAGGTTTGACTGAGGACTTCCACTAACTCCAGAGCAAATTGCATACTCTTAGAAAAGTCACACTACATCAGCTGCTCAGACAACATGTCAGAACTTGCAACTGTGCCGGCGTATTCTTAGAAATGCGCTCATCTGCCATCTACTGGCAGTTTGCCGAAACTCGAGTGGTTGTACGATGGCGCTACCATTATCGACTGAAACAATCAGCCTGTGTATTTTAACAAACTGTTTGACATCCAAATATATCAAGATAATATTATTGCAATTGCTGAAAATTTTGATTTAAGATTTAAATAATCATTTTCAGTTTTGTTGGGTGTTACCAGTTTGTGTCCCCTTCTGTAGATTCATAATGGTAGCGTAGAAGAGGAGGAGAAGGCTTATTGCAGCAACTATGGAGAGAGAGAGAGAGAGAGAGAACAAAGTAGAACAATTGCTGAGCACATGACCTAATGCTGAAACAACAAACCATGGTCGTAGTTGGACAAGCACCTTCCAGGAAGAGTAACAAAAGTGTTGCGTTTACTAAGAACAGCTGAAAAATCAGAGTTTCCGGATGTTGTGAGGTTTCGAGGTTCGTTTGGGTTGTTCTCGTTGTAGGTGTGCGTGACGATCTTCGTGCTGCCAACTGAATGCACCTCGATGGATCCAGTGGTGACTGCACGAGCGGTTCTAATAATTTTTCTCTTTGAAATTATCATTTGCCGAATTATTAGGAATGTGGACTCGTTATAGACTTAGTTGTGTGTGTTCAAGTAAATCGTACAGCAAATAAAAGCGAAAGATGGAAAGAAAAGGTGGAGGAGAGAAATAAATGAGAAAGGGAGACTAAAGAAGATAGAAAATGGGCACTGAGAAGATACGAAAAAAGGGATGAAACAGGAGATGATGGAATTATAATGAGAGTGATAGAAGAGTGAAAGAAGCAAAGAAACAATTGAGCAATCGAAAAAAAGAAAAGGGAGAAAGGCGATATGGAATTTCAGAGCAGCAAACTTCGTCATATCATTGGAAAGTGTTCTTACAAAGAGAAAGAAGGCAACTTGATCATCTTGGCATGAATCCCAAGACATTGAGAATATTTTTCTTAATTTTAAAGGCGTCCTGAGAATCAAAAGCTACACGTGGGTGATAGCGATATAGATAAAGGCGAATGGATATAAAGAAAGAAATCGAAGATCGGCAGTGCCTTAAATTGTATATGAAGAAATGGCACTGATCACTAATCACCAAACGACTCGCTGGATTATTTTTTTTGCCTCTGTTCTCAGTTTCTGTCGGTTCAGCCAACCAGTTGTTGATTTTTGCCCCGAGTTCACTTAGTGAGGCTGTCGCAAGGATCATTGAACTATGGCTGATCAATCACATCCGTTGTCACAAGCGAAAAAACGCGAAGATTACCGAAGTTAGCCGACATCCACTGAATGCACTGGTGGATATCTACAAGAGGTAATGAAGAGTGGAGGACTATTGAGGTAAGAGAAACACCAAATGTCTTCGTCTAACTTTTCACGTCAGGTGATTTATTTTTCGCTCCGAAAGTTATTGGTTTTTATTTCTTTTCTTCAACTCGCCACTTCGTATATTTGTGAACGAAGAACCCTGGGTCCCATTTGTCTTTGGCGAAGTCTTAAGGAGATAAAAATATCTTTAAGATAACTTTAAAACTTTACTCTCGGAAACATTTTCACTTTTCAGGGGTGACTACAAGTTGGATGGTAATTACCAATCTAAACGGGCAAAAACGGGCGAAAATATAAGAGTCTGGTGGTATGGAAAGAGAATGGAAGATGGAATGAATACGAGGGAAAGAGGGAGAACGAGGGAAAAACCCAAAGAGAAAGAATGCAAGGTTTAATATATGGAAAAACTTCGATTATCTAACTTTGCCGGTTGCTCAATTCTGACATGGATTTCTTGGTTGGCTTTCTGGAAATGATGACCACCTGTAGATCAGAAGACTGTTGAATTCTAGCTAAAGGAGTGGTGATTTGCTTGTAGATTTATGGTAATTCGTCAAAAAAAAGAAAGAAATCAAAGCGTAATGGTCTATTATAAACGATTTATACAGTAATTAAGTGCAGCGTATGTCTGTTGACATGGGTGGCACTTTAATCTCCTATTTCGCTCTATGCCTGAACTAATTACTCGCTATGTTTTATTCATATATTTATTTATGTGATTTCGGGAGGTTTTCGTTGCAGTCTAAGTACAGACAATATGGTGTCAGGCGTCAGTTAGTTGATAGTATGGAAATCACGCACTGGCTTATAGCTAGCAACAAATGTACAGGCAACAGACACTGACTGTATTGTGTCAACAAACCGGCACGCTAAGTCTCTATACACCATCCAACCGGAAAATCACCCCTCCTCCTCCCCCCCCCACCACCACTTCTCCTACAACCAATATGTCGTATTTCCACGAAATGGTTGGCTAATTTGTGAAGATTCACAGAACCAAAAAAAAACGAAATAAAGATCAAAAGTCAAAAGATTTTTCTGTTTTTCTCCCCACTTTTATAAGGGTAGGTTAGGGTTGTTTGTAATTTTGTAGACGTGAATAACTAGGGTTTTTTTGATAGAGAGAAAAAGCCGGGTGAGTCTCTCTCTCTTTCTAACACAATCCTAACAGATCCGGCGCAAACCATCTAAAATTCAACAGTGGTGTGAGTTGATCGAGGCCATTGCAGCATATTCTGCAAGAAGCACAGAAGAGGGTTTAAAAACTGTTCTGAATAATTTATTTCTCCCTCCCTCCCTCCTCAACGCAACTGACTTCTTTCTTTTTTTATCACTTTCTATCTCTCTCTCTTTTATTTCCTTTTCCTTTTACCACCTTCATAGTTTCCAAACTCTCGGTGTTCAGTGCAGGTGTGTGTTTCTGTTGCCAACTTGGGCGCTCGGTCTTCTAATGACCAAAAGGTGGGAGCCGACACCTGCCCGCTTGCGGGAACATCTACACCACTGCCCACAAGCGAACATCGGTTAGCCGGCGAGAAACGCCCGACACTTCGATTACAACCACAAATCTGATGAAATATTGCTGCGTTCCAGGACAAGATGATATTCATACTCTTTTTCTTCTCTCGAAGCACACACGAAGCCCAAGAAACGGACAGTCATTAAGAAACGGCGCGCCGCCTATCGTCGAAAAGAAACAGTGTTTAAAATTTTTGCACTCGCGGATCACGAACCATAATGCAATAATAATGCAAAAAATTATACATAGAGGGCAGTGAAGACTTATCTTTGAAGCGCTCTCAGTTGGTGTTGGAATTCCAACTCCTCGATGTGACTTAAGTGACTTATTCCAAATATAAAAACAGAATTTCAAAACACGCGCACACCAGAGAGTTATTTCTTTCTTGTGGGCCTCCATTTCTCTTAGATGCCAAGATCTTAACTAGTCTCGTGTGTATTAGGAACTGCACACTGCCTTACAAGCGTTTATTGATTGGTAAATACACAAATGTCAGATTTGGGTATGCCATGGTATGATAAGTGTTCAAAGCTTCGTTTCCATGGCTGTACAGCGCGCCATTTATATCGTACGCACGGTGGATATTGATATTTCATCTAGTCCAGAGAGTTAAAAGAAAGCGAGCGAGTGATGGAGGTGTGTTCTCAATCCAAATTACGCTTCTCGATACGTGGATTTTGGCAGTAGCTTTGAACAGATGCGGCGCTTTTATTGATGGCAACGTAAGCAACATATCAATGGAGACATTCGGTTTATCGCTAAGCCTGTGGATCTTTTATATGCAAATCAAAGTCGCTCCTCACAGATGCGCAGTCTCTTCAAGGTCGTTAAAGACTGGGTGGACCTCTACGTCGGGTTAGATGGTGGTTGTATCGAAGCGAGTGAAGTTTCCTTCCACTCTGATAGTTCCATCCTGAGCTGGTTATCTTCCTCGAAAAGGTATACTTATTGTCTTTCTATGTCAATTCAATAAAAAGTGGTTTGTTTAAGGATGGGTAGTTTCTGATGATTGTTATAATCATCAGAAACTGTCCATTGTTAAACTTATTGCTATGAGGTTTATGATTTCGTTTCACGATGTCTTGTTTAGTGTTGTAGAAGTAACAAAAAATACTAGTGGTCAAGAAAGGGCCAGTCTAGTGGAGTATTTCATCTACCACTGGGCAAGTTGGTTGGTTGGTGTTGGGTTTTAGAAGCATCAGGGACTAAGGCCGTGTTGCTCCGTGTATATTGTTTATAAATTGCGCGTGTTCTGAGGTCAATTTTCTGTTTGATGGATGAAAAACCACGGTACCTTCGCCTGAGACAGACTAACTGAGCCACGTTGTGAAAAAGACGCGAAAAATTCATGCGGTCATCAACGGACTTCCAACTCGGATGTTTTCTAGATGGTAGATGAGGAAATATAGACCGAGGTCCTTACATACCAACCTTTCCGAAGACATCGCCTTGGAAATGTATTATCTCATCTTTGGTTTGGTAAATAAATCATCCAGCTTCTAAATTTCTAATTAGTCTTTGATTCAGCAGAAGATGACCACAGAGCCCGAGAAGAGATTTTCCAATACAGTTGATCGCCGTTAAGAAACCCCATGGTATGAAAGACGAGGCGCACCATATATCCCCACTGATCACCTTCGTGGTTTATTGCTGTAGGTGAGCGTATCATAAGAAATCGAATGAAAGGACCTCGCCGTATCAAATCCCTTAATTTTCTCTTCCCCTTGAACAATCTCGGGAAACCCACGAAGGGTGCTTATTGTAACAATCCGTTTACGGTGGGATTCATTAAAATACCGCAAATCTCCACGGTGGAAGAAGGGAGGTGGGAGTTATAATTGCCGTATGCTGACGGCGAACAACCGCACAAGTAAATGAACGAGGTTCAACAGGGGTCACTTGCTAAGGCGGCAACAGTGCGGCCAAATTGTTCGGAACGAACGAACGAACGACGGGGGAGCCGGCCGTACGCCTTGCACGTACGGCGACGATGCGTGTCGGCCAAATAGCAAGAAAAGACGGCGGCTGTTGGAACTGCGTCGGACCGTCCTGCTCTAGTGGGTCTCTCGCTCGCCTCCGCTTGCTTCCCGCTGAAGTGTGCCGTGTCTGGTTAATGGCGCACGGGCGATCCAGCCGCACCCGTGCAAGCGCTCAGACATACCTACTGGTTTGTCGTCAGGGTTTGCACGCACCCAAGTGTGTTGAAACGCGAATATCGCCGAAGAAGCCGTTTTCTTATGTCCAAAGGCACGTGTTGGACAGACTCCCTGCACCTGAACTCCAACGAAGCATGGCTCAGGCACTTCGATAAAAAAAGGTTTATTTTTAATGCTGAAAACGAGGAGGATTTTGTTTTGTTTTCTTCAGATACGGTTGTTTACATTTACATTAAGTGGCTGTCGAAATGGAAATGCTTATCAATATGTTGTCGTTGTTGTTTTTGGGGCAAGAGCATCAATATATCCCAAGAAAGGTAATTGCCCACCATCTCTATGGTCTTTTTCCATGGATCCCTTTGATCCGTTATTACGAATAATAAGTTTCGACATCCATCTGGAGGATTCTGGAATGAAGTAGATTAAAATTAAAGCTGGATAAAAGTCCTGAACTTTGTTTTATCTGATAGAAAAAGCTGGAAAACCCGCTACCACCGTTTGAGATACGCTAACTACAGCACTCATTGAAGAGGCCTCAAAGAATAATTCTTCAGTTTTCGGGATTCGAATTCAGACCTCTTCAAATTGAATGAAAATGGCTAACCCACTATCAGACTGAGGAAAACCAAGTTGCTCATTCAGACGCGAATCGAACTCGGACCATTTTAATATAGTATATATCAAATATTGCATATGGACATCTGAAAGCGAAAGTCTTTTATCTAATTTTAATAATGTCCATATTGAGTCAGCTTACCATCCCTAATCATTTTATTATCTTTAAGATTATGAACAGTTAAGAGTGGTAACTGACCTTGAGCATTCATATCCTCCAGACGAATGGGAAACTATTTGATGGACTATTTGATATAATCCTTTGGCAAATTGGCCCGGTATTCTTGGTTCCTTCCCCAACTGAGTTTCGAAAAGAAGAAATCTTGGTTGTAGCTTATATCCTTTGGAAATATTATACATTTAAACTAAGCAAAAATTGAGACCGGAAACAGAGCAATCGTATATAAACAAAGACAAACAGGAAATCTGGGAGTTAAAAGTGTGGGGGGAGAGTTAAAACAGCACGTGAGACAACACAGCGAGCAGGGTAGCTGTTGTGGAGTTTACGCTGTACAGGTGTAGGTAGGCCTTCGACTCTGCACTTATTTGAACAGCCGAAAATTGTGTGGAAGGTTTGTGGAAAGTTCACTTTGCTGCTTCTTGGACCACCCTTAAAACGAATTACCTGCGCATTGAACGCTCCCCCATTCCCCCCCCCCATCAACCCTCTCTTAAATTTGTGAACTAAATTGGGCCATTTTTGACGTCTGCTTTTTGGCGAAGACTGCTGCATTTGAAAACCGTATCGAACCCGCTTTCAAAGAGAAAAATGCGTATTAGTGGTCACGCACAAAAAGCAGACTAAATCCATGACAGCCAACTTTACGATTGTGGCACGCATTACATCGATAAGGATGGGCAATGCGAGGCATGCGTAGTCCCACTCCCATCTGGTGATTGCCCACCGAAAATATGGGTAGTGTCAGGAACGCAAATCGACTGCATTGTTGAGGGGGGGAGGGACAAGATTCCGTAGCTATGAGGTGGTTGTCTTTGCGGATTGATTGAGCTCTCCCGTGACGACTTGTCTAGAGAAAGCCGTTCAGGTCAAGCGTTGCTGCTAGCATGCCGATGACAAGGAAGGTGACGACTTGCGCAAGCGATCAAGTCCACCGCCAGAGCAAGCGCGCGGTGATACGATCCGTGAAACAACCATCTAATAGTGGACTTCCTTAGTGGCAGCTATTTCCTCGTGTAACAGCCAGATACATTCGGACAGGATCGTGTGACCTCAGTGCGGGGGGGCCCGAGTAAGAATTCCTATTATCACAGTGACTTCGAGTCTCCCTCGAAAATGTACGGATACTTTAGAAGAGGAACTGTACATCCTTACTTCGGAAGACGAATTCCTTTTTAATCATTCCATCGATGTGTTGTTGGTTGGAATGATTTTAGAGAATGATTGTATTCGCACGATTTAACCACTTAAGTTATCAGTTGATAAATCTAATTATTAGTCTGATAAGTTCTTCGGGATCCATAACTCTGCAATCTGTGGACGTACATTCACAATGGAGGAACTTATTTTCTTGAGTTTTTTTGATAGCCTCAGCGAAATCAAAATGGATTTAAGAATCATTTTCCAAGTGGACTTACGTTGGTTTTTTTTAATCAATAATTTCTGCGAATATAGCAATCGTGGAATCTCTTGAGAATGGTTTTCAATTCCAAGTTCATCTATGTCGATTAATGTTCAATTATTCGAACTCTGTAAAGTAATTCTTATAAATGGCGTCCAGATTTAGATACCACATTTGGAATACGGTGTCCAAGTATGAAGACTTCATCTGAAAAGAGACATTGAGCTTCTTGGAAGGATCCAAAGAAAGGTAACTCGCACGGTGAGATCGGAAAAAGGGAGATGAAGGATCTTCGAGTATGTGGGCTACAGAGCTTGGCAACCGGGCACTTTAGAGAGGATCTAATTGGGGTTTATAATTCTCCGAGAAGGGTTAGTAAAATGAATGAAGATGGAATTTTCATTGTTATGAAGAATTCCTGAACTAGAAGCACAGAGGAATAGGTTTAGGCTAGATTGTAGGAAGTTTTCTTTTAGCCAGCGAGTTGTTGATTACTGGAACAAGTTTCCTTCTCAAGTAGTTGAGACTGACACTTTGAAGAAATTCAAAATGTCAACTGGACAGTTACCCACCTGAGGATGAAGCTTATAATTTATATTTTATTATCACTAGTACCAAATATGGTAATTTTTTTCTTGTATTCTCTATCTTGGAAACTCCTTTGAACTTAACTGGCCGGAGTATAAGCAGAACTCCTCAAATGGTGATGAGAAATTAAGAAAATTCTTGCAGACAGTCTAATTCAGCAAGAAGTTGAATAACGTTAGCCCTGACTGTACGCAGTAATGAACACCCCGTTGTGTTGCAACCGACTGCCCTTTTCAGCCGCGTAGGGAGAATCCCGTATCCAGACAACCCATGCATGGGGTTAGGGTAAGTGGTTGGCACCCCATGGCAAACGTCTCATCGAAACCATTAGAATGGTACCAAGATCACCAACAATGGACACCTGGAAATGGGTGCTGTGGGCCAAAAAATCCCACTTGGCACGTCTCAGTGCAGATAGTAGGAGGCCCTTTTGTGCCACCAACCTAGCAGGTGACCATCTCAGCATGAGCCTTCGCTGTACTCGAACTGTAATATTTCACGCGCTTTTATTGTTCCCTTCGCGTACTGTGCATTTGTGAGGGGATCTACCTACACCGATGCGCAAAAGTTAGAGAACAATTTACAACAAGACTGTGCAGGCTCACAAGAATTTCGATGCTCAGTCGGATTGAAACCTGGACATCCAGCAAACCAATTAAGTTGGTGAATTCTCTCTGATGCGCCTCGAATCATTCCAGAATGATCTGCGTTTTGCGACATTGCGCATTATCCTCTTAGAGGTAACTGTTACCAGATGGATGAACTGTGCGCATGGAGCAGGGCTTACTAACAAGGCGCTCGCTCAACAAGAATTTCTGTTGAGCGTCATCCTCGGTTAAAACAGTCTTAAATTTTATCAAACTAATGTTCGGATAATGTCAAAAATTGAACAAGGGCCTCGCGTAAGATCCCATCCCGAACTGTTCCACCACCTCCTCGTCGGCAACAATGTGCAGTTAAGTCTGTGGCATTCAGACTTTGATCCACCTACCTGTGTCAGGGGACTTAATTGCACCACGACAACACCCACCCACACAATCACACTTTCCACCACCGGCCTAACTGTCCAAACTTGGCACGATAGATCGATCCACTCTAGAGTGGGGATTCTTGTGACCGGACCATCTTTTTTCACTCAACTGTTCACTGTCGATGTTCTTGTAACTGCTCGTTTCATATCCCTGTTGAACTCCACTACCATTTAACGGATCGTGTCCTGTCTCTTAAACTACACGATTCTGTTAGCCTCTGCTGGCCTCTTCCATCAAGAAGCTGTCCCGGACACAAGAAAATCGTTGGTCGGATGTTTTCTGATTGTTGGACCCTTCTCGGTACCCGCAGACGTTTTTGTGTGCGAATATTCCAACAAAGCTGCAATGTCTGTTATTCTTGCAAAGGTACATTTAACACCAAATATCATACCTTGCTCAAAGTCATTCAGGACACGGGACATTGAGTACGGCCCATTAAGTTGCTCAATTTCACACACACACACACACAGTCGTTCAGTGTGGCAGGAACACGTGACACTGTCTCTGACGAAATGGTCAATTCCTTGGCTGATGGGGGTGAACCAAAACAACTGTCAACTCAGTGTATGTTCTAAAGTCGTAGATTTTTACATTTTCTTTCTTCTGACAAAATTAATTCTTTCTTCTGAATCAATTTTATTCCTGTAGTTTTTTGTTATGAAGGAACAAAGGCTACGTACTAGAACACTCTTTTGTTTTTTAATAAATTCTTTATTTTTGTTCTCCCCTTGCTTTTCAACTCCCGATTTGTAAAAGCATAAATAAATAAATAAACAAACATATATATATATATATATATATATGCACTTCAGTTGACCACAACAGAATTTTAACTGCGTTGCCAATGCATTTATCCCCCCCCCTCCTTTTAGGTATTTTAACAAGTTCTGGAGAACTGTTTTAAATCTTAATCTTAATACATTTTCTTTAAATTTATATATATGTATTGCCAAAAGTATCCGGACATTCCTGGGATTTGGGATGGCGAATGAATCATATTCGCCATTCATCGAATCGATCGAAATACCCCCTTGCCGTTATTAAAAATTGGTCCAAAGTCCCCCAGAAAAAAAAAAAAAAAAAAAAACAAGGGGAGAACAAAAATAAAGACTGAATTTTCACTCATCATTAAAAGGTTCTTTAAAACAAGCAAATGTACGGTTTCTTTTGGCAGATAGTGTACAACAGTGTTTTCGATCTCTTCAACTCCCACGCCCCTCAAGGAAAAAAAAAAAGAAAAAAGAAAACTGAATCCACAACTGCGGATGTGTTGGAGCTGAGAGCGCTATCAGCTTTGCAGCTAACTTAGATCAAATCACCACCCAACACGGCAAGCTAGCGTTTCCTGCTGCCGTTGGTACTCCATTCGCCCGGCCCCCGTCCGCTGCCTTCCCCTAGCCTGTGTATGTCCGTATAGCACGAGCTGCACACACACACACACACACAGAGTCGGCATAGGGCCATCAATTATTTCACACCTAGGGAAATTCCGGGAAATAAAATGAAAAGAGTGGTTTTGCTTCGCAGGAGGACGAACTGCGTCCTGACGCCACAGTAAACGGGGGTGGGACTCATTAAAGGAAATAGTGGTGCGGGTGACACGTCCGCGTGCCGTATTTAGGAAGGAATGATGGTGTTGGAGGGGTGGGGGGAAAAAGGCAACAATTAAGCCTAATTCACTTGATTAATCGTGATAATGGCCCAAGTTAGACTTGGAGGTTTTTGAGTATAGCTATACGCTCGCGGTCTTTGTAGCTGTCAGACCTCAGCATCGGCAACACCTCGTGGTGGTGGTGGTGGGGGGGGGGGCTGGTCCAAAGAGACAAAAAAAAAAAGTTTTAAAATAATTAACCTCCGATTATTAGTCATTAAATCTCTAATATATTGTTTATTTTTTTTCTCCCCTAGCTGAATAAGACAGAAGTAATTATCATATAAAATAATTATATCTCGTGCAAAACGAGTCACCTTTAGGGATAATTTCAAGCAATATTAGACAATATTATCATTAAGAATAATGACACTAGATCAGGGTGGAAAAATAAATTGTCAACCCGTATCCTTTATTTTCTTAAAGCTTGAGTAATGGCCAAATAAATTCTTATTCAATCCACTGCGTTCAAAGTAGCGTTCCGTTCAAATATTTCCAACATAGACAGAATTACGAGGTATGCGCTGAAGTTTTATTTGTAAATGGGGCCGGCTCTATGATTTGTGGAACCCCCAATGGAAAATATATCCGCAGGAGTCGGCGATTAATTTTTTTTATTAAATAAATTAAACAAAAATAAAATAATTGATATCATTAGTATAATTATGAAATTAAGTACCAGATTGTTGGAGACAAACGTCCAATCTTTAAATCTTCAAGAATTGCTGCCTATCATTAATAAAAAGACATTGAATTATCTTCAGATGCGGAATCAATGAGTTTTGTAAAAGATGGTCGTCTGTAACTGTAATATAAAGTAGAAAGAATGTTTATTTGGGGTTGGGAGAGAGTTTTAGAGGGTTTTGCAACTTCAGATTAACTTAGGAATGAAGAAACCCAAATACGCAGAATTAAACGCGATGTCCTTGGACCTGAGATCAGCGCGAAGGCCAAACCCCATGCAGAGACACCGGACACTTGCACTGCCTTCAGCCTTTTGGATTGTTTTCTGATGACCAGGTGCAGGAGAACCACAATTGACTGACAACGAGCTTGGGTGGACAGGATCATGCTGTCCACTGGAATTCCCTTACTATAAACGCTGTTTTCTTGAGAAATGAACCTAAAGAGCCACAATAGGAATTATCAAGAACTCGCTAACGCTTAGCAACAATACCAAACACGAAATAACCGCGAGTTATCTTGGGATTGCTAAATACGGCCATGTTCTGTTATTTATTCTTAATCTTTTGAACTCCTCTGGTCGTCCGGGAGTATAAACAAACTTTATCAATCTAGATAGGACCGGACAGATGCCCTGGTGTCCCAGCACCACGTATGCGCTAACGATAAAACTTTTACTCTAATAATAGACAGAGCGATTACTTTCTGCCATCTTAAGATGACATTCAGAAGCATCAACGCAAAACGGAACACGTGTAACCGCCCTGTCACAATGTTCATCTGGCACGGGACACACAGACACACGTGTGACGACTAATTATATATTAAATCGTGCACTTTTTTCGTTATTTACAACCCCGTATTGTGCCCTTTTGGCTCTAAATAATTCATCAGCTCAGTCTTAGCCACGTGATGCCCCCTCTGACTTGGTCTGGCGGTCGATTACCTGCTGGCGAATGCACGACGTCCTGTCCACGATCTCCTGACACGAGATCTCACTTATTAATTCTGTATTTAGTCGCCCCCTCCCCCCCCAGAAACGTTTTATAGCGTATAAAGTCTAGGGGAAGCGTTCTTTAAAGGGGAACCAGGCAGCTTTTAAGACAGTAAGGTACGCACGAACTCCTAAATGTAATTGCCTTCGATGTTTTGAAAATTACAGTGCAATGTGTAATTAACTTCTGTGCCTCTCCTTATTTATTAATGTCTTTCATTTTTTTCTTCTTCTTTTCTTTTTTTTTTCCCCTCGCCTTCATCCACCACATAACATAAACAAACAACTTCTCTAACCTTTCCTCCTTACATAATTCATTTTTTGTTGTTTGTTTGTTTTCTTTTTCAGACTCGTACACCTTGCTCCTTGTCAACCCCTTCGTTGCCCAGAGCGTCCGGCAGCCCCCGTCATGACGTCGCCAGTGCCAGCAACATCGATGATTCTGACAGCATATGGCTGTCGCCAGACATCGAGTTCACGCCCCTGATGGCACCGACAACAATTGTTGTGTATGTTAGATGGCTTTCATTCTGCTTCATTTTGTACCACGGCCTAGTTACTGCTTGTGTGTGTGTGCGTGTGCGCGCGAGGAACGATGCATGCCCACCTTTAGTAGTATAACTTTGCGATGATGTAGCCTCATCAGAGTTAGGCTTAAAAGCAATGGTTGCAAGTTAACCATTTACATCGTAATCTTTGGACTCCATCTACTGGAATTTATCTTCATCTACTGGACTGATCTCCTTAAGGAATCTTAGGCCAAAGATATTGTAAACCCTTAACCTTTTTTGCTTTAACAATTAAATTGAAATATTTTATTTTATGGTGGTGAGTGTAAAATTTCAAATTTTGTTATTTCTAAATCTTGATGACCACTTTAATTAAAAGCTCTTTGGACGCCATAAATTGCGTTCCAATTCGCCGATTATACACCGTATTATCTTTTTAAGATACGGACGTATATAATCGCCGATGTCCCTCGAATCGACGATCCCGATTGGACAAGTGAGTAAAATTTCAAATTTTATTTCTAAATCTTACTAACCACTTTAATAATAAAAAGAAAAAACTCTTTGGATGCCATAAAAAATCGTTCCAATCTGCCGATTATACACGGTATTATCTTCCTAAGATACGGCCGTATATAATCGTCGATGTCTAACGAACCACCGATTCCGATTTCCAGTATAGATTTTCAATCGGGATTTATGTTAACGTCAAGAGCAATCGTTCATCTCAGCTGACACAGACACACACACACAGCAGTTTAGAAGTGAGCCACTCCAATCTAGTAAACAAGATAGTTCTGTTTTATTATTTGATGTTGCCAGTTCAACCCTGGCTAAAGATGTAGGGGGTCCATTCTTCTTCTCCCCCCATAATTAACGATTTGAATAAAGAGTATCAAAAGTAACCTGTTTAGAATTTTTTCCTCCGGTTGTTTCCACACAAACAAGTATTTGTTACTCCACCAATTAATCGTTGCCAATGTCTTCTACCACCACCCCTTATTCTTTAACCCCCCCCCTCAACAACCCTTCCCCAGGAAACACAATCGTTACGAGCAGTTGGCTCTCCGACGCTCTACAAATGATAGTTTCAATATTTCAGGTACCTGTTAGTTACCCTAGACTAGCGGAGACATTAAAACCCGTCGGAGGTCATCCATCTTCTCTGACTAGCTGGGTAACACGCAGGTTCTCATTCCGAACCTGCTGTACGGCCATGAGCAAGGTGACAGCTCCGAGCTAACGGGATATTAAAGAGCCTTCCGCTTCTCACGAACATAAATGAAATATGGTAGAAGTGCAATGCACGCAAATCTGGAATCGGAACAGTTAGAAGGAGGGGTGGGGTGGAGCTTGGTGGGGGGGCGCAAAGAGAGAGAAAAATTATATTTATATGTTTGTCGCTAGAAGCGACATCTGACGGTGGCTGGAAACAAGTGGAAGAGTTGGATATGAATAATTTTGTATAGTGCATTCGGTGGTGGTGGTGGCAGACAGTCGTATACTGTTGCTATGGTTTCTGCAATCTCGCATGTTGTCACATAAAAGGTGTGACTCACTTTTAAAGATTAGGTGGTTTGGTATGGTAGGGTTAAAGCCATCTACCAAACGATTTGAACCTTTTCAAATAATAAAAGCGTTTATTGAAATGAATTTTTTGAATTTAAGATGACGAGCCATGAAGGAAATTTGACTCCACGTTTTGGGGGGAAGCTGTTGGATGTTAAATCCTTTTTCGCAATCGTTTTGATTAAGCGGATTAAAAATTAGACACGCGGTCTTTGAACGCCAACAGAGTGCGCCCTCTATCGGCGGACGTTGAAAACGCTTAAATGGATTTCTGAATGAGGAGGTTTCGTTTTTATATTTCTGCTGTGTTGAGTCACTTTAAGAAGTTGAATTACGATGGGCTGAAATGGCTTTTCGGTGATCGTATGCAACAAGAGGTTTCGTCACAAAACTCAAATGATTAGGAATAATTAATTTACTAACAGTTCATTATTGATTTTAAAATATTTTAAATTTAAAAAAACGTCCTGGTGAGGAGGACAGTTGGTAGAATTGCCATCCTTCACACAGGGTGGAAAAGGAATGAGTTTCAGTTCTGTCGATAGCTGGAGGAATTTTTATGGGCTTTTTCACATCGTGGCTGAGTTAGTCGGTCTCAGGCAAAGATAGCGTGCCCCCCCCCCCGGAAACTCGGTTTTTCATCCAGCAAACAGAAAATCGACTTCAGAACACACGCAATTTACAGACAATATACGCAGAACAATATAGCCTTATTTGCTGATGCTCCTAAAACCCTACTACTACTACTACCACCTAATTTATAACTTTTTCCAAAAAAGACAAGAGTGAATCCAGCCATCATTTGAGGAGAAGCATAAGAAAATAGAGGAAATTGAATTTTAGGGAAAAGTAAGTTTTTAAATAACCTGGGGAGGGGGGGGGTGATTACCACCATTATCTTCACAAACATCCCTGGATTCGCCCTTGGGGAGACGGTATCTTAAGAGATATTCTGCAGTTTGAAAACTGTCAGCATCCTTGAATTAATGACATTATACCACAAATCTAAAAACATTCTTGATCATCAGCAAAATGAAATCATGGATATTTCCGTTAGTCAGGTTAAATTCCTTCATGGTCTCCGGGCTGCATTTTGCTCAACCTTGGTTCATAAGTATCCAAGACACAAGAAAGAATGTCAGAGAGCTTAACGAAGAGTATGTTAATAAGATTCGGTCTATAACTCTTCATATAACAAATCTATTAAATATTGCTAATGTTCACATAAACACAAAAATCCTTTAATAATTGGGCTAATTTGGTAAAAATGGAGCATATCCGTTGGAGTATGATCATTCTGAGACACTACCTGTCCCACAGTGATCATACGGTGATCCACTTGGTCATTGCGGCGTACCATTATCATCCATTAAAACGAATTCTGAACAAGGATCTCATCCACGATACTTAACTTTAAATTCCTAATTAAGGATGCTCAGGATTCTGTGATATACACACTGGCCAAAAAAAATACGAACCTTTATTCAGTATTGAATTCTAGCCAATCTTCCATAAAAATATCGCGTAGATGCAACGAAGGCGAAGGAAGAGGACTTGGTTGCTGAATAGCTCTCTCCAGCATATCACACACATTCTCGATAGGATTGAGATCAGGTAAATGTGGAAGACAAGGAAGATGGTGGAAAATCCGTGCTCCGAACCATTCTTGCAGGATGCAGTAGATTGATACAAAATTCAAGAACTCCCTCACTCCACCCTCCAACGATATCAACGGACCCAGCACGTGACAACAAAGCATTCCTTATATCGTGATACCATTTCCAGATGCTTGGGTGGTTTTAACAAGCATAGGCTCATCGCTTCGTGAGGTTCTTGCCACACTGGTGGTGGAAAATTATCTATAAACGTATTTTCTTTTGATGTCCCAATACTTTTAGTAACAGTGTTATATACAGTTTAATGGTATCAGAAAGTTTCTTGATTGCAACGTACCACTTGAAGAAGGCCAGAATCATCTCTTTATATACTTGAAGTTCTATTGGTTAATATTCTTGTAATTCAACCTTCAGTAGACACGCGAAGACATACGGGACCTGTTGGTTTTTTTGGTTTTTTTAAATTTTCGTTAATGAAAAAGTGATATTTTATCTTTTTATCTTCTGTTGACAGATGGAACATGGAAAAGGTGTACCAACACAATTGTTATTTTGATGTCCCAGATATGATACAGATAAATAGCACGGTTTGGGTGCATGCTCCCCATATAAAACCCTTCACTCCACTTTTCCTGGAACAGACAACAGGAACTGCTTTTAAGGAAACCCTGCAACGCAACAGGACTTACTTCCTGGATGCCACACAATGGGCGACAATACGATCCTAGAATTTAAAGAGAATAAATGGTTGGGTAGATAATAAATAGAGAGAGAAAGATAGACTGATCGAGGGAGAGAAATCTGGTTGAAGTCTCACCTGCCAATTCTAATATAATTCTCGCGCTAATGTTGCGAATGGGGCGCCATCTAGCTATACCAATGGCTGTCATACCTGTAATATCCCGCTGGGAGGCTCTATGGAGTCAAAATTAATAAAAAATATCTCTTCATTCTATCTGACAGGTGTGTCGGAATGAATATTAGTTCTGATTCTGCTTGCGGTTGTAAGAAAGGGAAAAAATCGTAGTCACCTAACAACTTTCAACTCGCAATTAAATTATGGCATCTCAGCTAGAAGCAATGCCGGGATGAAAATCCATTCTTCTGTGGGCCACTTCAGGTGCGCTTTTATTGATCTCTATCAACGTACAAGTTTCCATTCAGTTAATTCCCTCATCTACACCTAATCATGGACGATACCAATCGTATACAGGGGTGTTTGTTTGGAGTGGGGGGTGGGGGGTGGGGTGAGGATGATGAAGTAAACGAAGATTTTTATAAGTCTTCTTTACTGTCAATTAAGAAATGATTTAGTTGTCCACCGACTTCCCATCTCTATTATAGGGATAACTGTATGCACGCGCAAGACAGACGCTGGCGAGTTCGAATTAAATCGAACACCCAACTCGATGGCCCCCCGCAACGAGCAAAATTATTCAATGTCTTACTACGCCCCTTCCCAAAGGGACCGCTTGACAACCTGATACGCTGCCAGCAATAAGGTTACTGCCAGCGTTCAGGTCGTCCTAATTCTGTCCTCCCCCCCCCTCTTTGCTTGTCACTATCACGCTGCGTTTTCCGAGGTCGACTGTCACACGGTCCTCGACCATCCTTAAGCCCGCAACGTTACCGAGCGAGCGTTGTGTATAGCACGGGAAAAAGCGGAGCAAGGGGAGTGGGGAGGCGACAAGGTGGGGTCCGGCTACGATGTCAAGAAATTAAATTTTCACACGAGCGACGGGGGTCGGTTGCCATCTGTTTTATCAAGTTTTTAAACAGATTCGGTGTTGTCGAGAGAGACGAACCTTCGCGGAGGCATATGTGGCCAATGAGAGGGAGAGGGAGAGATGCGATTACAGCTCCCCCTTCTTTGACATGGGCGGCACTCCATAGCCGTCAGCACCTGATGACAACCTGCTGGGAAACTTCGGCACTGAGGTGTTGCATTACCCTATATTGTGTGATTACATCTATCTATCTATCATTCATTCGCTTCGTGCTTTTCGTCCCATCGGTCCTGCTATCATATCACTCATTATCTCTCTCTCTCTCTCTCTCTCTCTCTCTCTCTCATTCTGTTTATTATCCATCTTATTATTATTTCAGGTGTTTCTGTCCCTACCATTCACTTTTTTTTGTTTTTTTTTTTTAGTCTTTCCATTATTTATCGTTCATTCATCCTTTTCTTCTTTCTGTCCATCGATTATTCTTTCGACAGACAAAAAAAGTTTTCTAAACAGATCATTTAATTTTATATATATATTTTTTTCATTATTGTTAATATGTTTCCATGGCAACAATTTAATTGGCAATAGAAATGTGATCCTGACCTTCGCAATCAATGGACGAATCCACTGTACCATCATAGAGGACAGATGGACGATTATTTTAGAGTTATGGCGCATGGGCAGATGAGGCCATAAGTCGACAGTGTCCAAGGATCCAACAGATATCTCTGTTGTTCTCCAGGAGTTCCGTTGTTATGTGTTTAGATACTGGCCACGATCATTGGATTCTGCTGGAAGTAAAAAGTCTGGGTAGTAATTATAATCACCGACTATAATTTACTAAAATCTCCTTAGAGTCTTATGAGGACGATTCGCCCTTGGACGAATATGATTTCTATTTTCCCACCGTGGATGAAATTGACCACGTTGGATGGTCCAGCATTGATCTTATAAGCATATTGTAACCGCTTGTCTGGAAAGATAATGCGCATGTCGGAAATGCTCCAATGGCCGTGCGAATTTCGCTGTGTGGAAGTCCAGCCATTGAAGAGTACTCCTTTGATGAATCATACACTTAGGACAGTAATCAAGCTTAGATCTCATTGAAGCTCAAGGTACAATCTGCTTCCCATGTCGTTGAACAAGACTTTAAGGATCTTAATTTTAGTTCTGGATTTGGATAGAGATTATACTTTCGACAGAAGGCTACACAGATAAATCCATTGTCCTTTGACCATTTGCTGACAATGTTGATAGAATTCTGTAGTTGCCTTTCTATAGCTCCCATATTCTGGGATTGGTTGAGTAAACCAGAGGAGTCTGCAATGGTATTTTTCTTAATTGCAAATAGGGTGACACTTAGGATTGATCCTTTGGTACTCCCTCCTATTTGTTGGGTGAAATGGCAAATAATAAATCAGTAAGGCGCCTAAGTGTGGTCTTCTTACAATCATCAGGATAAAAGTTCCTTCCGATTAGACGGGATTTGAACCCAGGTCTTTTCCACATATCAAAATGGCGAGTTGGGGGGAGGGGAAACATTAATTACTAATGAATTAAAATAAAGTTTCTCATGTCGTTGCGTTGATTGCATATTTGTCGAGGCAACTCCAACACCTGGGCTGTCTAATTTATTTATTTACAATTTTTCTTTAACATCTACGACACCAGGTAGCTCTGGCACTCATCCGGTGTCGCTCTCCATCCGATCCGAGGTCCATAATTATGCAAAAGATCGGCCCAACCGCCGACAGGCACACCACAAGAAAGAAATCTTAAATGAATAAAAGCAGGTCAAAGACTGGTGTAGCAGTAGATCAGTTCCGGTTAACTGAGTGTGGGAGTCGCTTCGAGATGTCAGCTACACCCCTGGTCGTTTCGGCAAGTCACGAATAATGATGAGAGAAAAGAGGACGCGGGTACCCACTGAAAGCGCCTAATAGATTAGCCCGAACTGTGACAAGAATTTACATACGTTCCACGGACACGCTGGGTGGGAGGATTGCGCGGACACCACAGCCGCCCGCCAGCTACTTCCACAATAAAGACTGTTCGTAGATGAAGGACCGAAGGGAGGGAGCATCAAATCGAGAAAATACAAAAGTAAATTAATTGAAATTACAAAAGAAGAAACCCGAGCTCCAATTAGGCAAAAACCCAATTTCATCGCCAACTTCCATCATCTCCAAAGGCAAAACAACACCATATTTCCCACCCTACCCTCGTCTTCTTGCCAAGTCCCACTTGTCATCCAGAAACACGGCGACAAATACATTGTTAGTCATTAAAATACCACGAGCGCCTACTGTCACCGCAGATGGGCGGAGGGGTGGATGTCAAACAACATCGCATTCCTTTTCGCACGCTAACAACTGTCGGCAATATTTTTCTTACAGAGCAGATGAGAGATGCGCGTTACCACCAAGGAGCCGAGCTTTTTATCCTTCCGCTCGCTTGCTCACCCCTAAGAAAGCCTGCGCAGTTGGGAGAATTCAGAATTCAAATGTCCAATAAACAACCCATTCAGATCATCCGAGAACCATCTGCTAATTTGATTAATTTATTATTATTCTCGCTCTTACTTAAAAGCTTATTCTGAGTCTGAATTCTCTACTGATGTTGGTCACGCTCGGCAGGGTGATGGAAGATGATGGTGAGCAAGTTCTTTCCCTCCATCGATGGTAAATACCATGAGACAGACACTGAATCCTGGATGGATGAGAAGGCATGTTCAGTGGACGCTGTGCGTTATTTTCCAAGTAGAATCCCTCCCAAAAGTTTGGAATCACAGCTGATGAATCACAAAATCATCTACAACATTCAGGAATATTCTGCAATGTTCTACCATATTCTCGAATCTTCTACTCCTTTCAGGAATATTCTAGAAATTTCTTAAATATTATGTCAGCTTTTTGATTTTAATAAAAATTGGTAAACAAGTTGGTTTCATTTTAATAAAACTTTGAAAATTAATTAAAATGAAACGTGATTCCAAACTTTTAGGTGGCAGTGTATGTTAAAGCGAGGAAATGCATATTCTGTGTTGCTTTGGAAGTAGTGTACGTGTATTTTTTTATTTATTTATTGTCATATAATAATATTCTTCAAGCAGCAATTTTTTAAGACATTAAACTGCCAACTGAATATCTTAAAACAATAATAAACATGCTTCTTAAAAGTCAGTGCCTCGTAGATGGATATACGAGGGCTGTTCAAAAAGTAGTGGACTCACGACCATTCAAAAAAAAAAAAATCTATTTAGAAGCATCTGAAGGTTAAATTCCCTAAGGTAACTGAAACCTGGTATATAACGCGATTCCAAACCTGCGGGAGGCGCCAGATACGATCAACAGCCTTGTTTGTTGACGTGGCCAGTGAATAATATTATGTCCACTTTCCAGAGGTTACTCCATCTTTCAAAGAATCCATTTTTCAATACTACTCTCTGCATTAATAAGCTGGGTGCTGTGTTGTCCAAAAGCGCCTCTCAAGCTAATTCCCTGACGCTTCTTCACCTGTCGATGTCCACTGCACCTTCTGCACACCAAAGAGCGGAACTTAAGCATGCGCTTCCCCTTGCACACATTCACCTACCTAGTCATACCTCAATTTTCTCCCTTTGCTCATATTTTCCGTGCAACTTCAGTCTTTATCCAAGAACCTTGATTTGCTTCGTCAACATAACTTAGAGCGCCTGCAGCACGCACTTACACTTCAATAAAAAAATACCTTCCCTGTTCATATATACACGCGAAACTGCTCCAGTTATACAATGTCCCGCTTCTTTTTATACACGGCTTGCATCACGGTTCCTGCACTGTTGCCACTACTTTTCGAACAACCCTCATAGATCCTACTCAACTACAACTCCGAAAGAAATTTCAGCCTTGTGCCATTTCCATAAAAATGGAAATAGTACAAGGCTATTTCCATCTTTCAATAGATAAAAAGGCAGAAATTCCAGAATCTAGTTTTCATAATTTTGGAACTGTTAATATTACAACGCAAAAAAAAAAAAAAAAAGTTAGCCTATTTTCCTGATATTTATGATATTTTTAATGACTACATCTTGAAGACTATAATAGCCTTAAGCCTTACATATACAATAAAGAGTGTTTCTGACTAATATTTTTACTGTTAAAACTTTAGTAGAAAATGGGTAAACCTCATGACCTTAGTTACCTAGGAAGAAGTTGAAACTTAAGCAAAGGACACAAATAAATTAAAAAAAAAAACAGTATGTGTGAGAAACAAAGTGCAGACGGACAAAATAGAAATAGCGAAGAGGGGAGGACATGAATATATGACAAGATGAGGGACTTGTTCCATTATTCTTGTTGTTGCTGTTGTAAAGCAACACCTGGCCATCCACAGCAAACACTGCCTCAGATATATTAAGGAGCCGTTCCTGGCGAGCAGAATGCATCCACCAACACTTCATATTTCTTTCAGAACATCCGCATTGGATTAAGGCAAAGAGAAGTAACGCTAGCACGTGCGTTCAGGTCGCACGCCAAAACAAGGGTTACCACAAGGTGATATATAGGGCAGAACCGTTCATGTAATCAGGTTGCCCGGGAAACAAATCCTTGTCTCCATGCAAAATGCCCACATGACAGGTCAGGGAGAAGAGGTGCATGCATATGAGAAACACCATTAATATTATCTTACATACAACGACGTTTTGGTGTTAAAAGAAGTGCTGCAGTAGGTGGCACTGTCATGTCGCGGTACACCCTCCCAAATCTCTAACAGAGGCGAAATTTCTAACCCCACTCTAATACTACTTCGAAAACATCTTTGTTGATTTTGTCTGAAAGAAATCCCCCTGGTCAAACAATAAAATAATAATAATAAAATTAAATATAAAAAAAATCCCATAAAATAGCCTAAAAAACATTAAAAAAAAATTTCCAGGTTTAATACTTACATCGTCAATTTCAATAACAGACGACAACGTTCATCATTGTTGGGAAAAACCAGACGAAACAAAAGCCCAAATGAAATGGATAATTGATTCCATTCTTTAAAATAATTTACAGGTTTAATTCTTTTCTCCTCAATTTCAATAACAGACGACAATGCGCATCATTGTTGGGGAAAAGCAGAGAAAACAAAAGCCCAAATGAAATTGACAACTGATTCCATTCACGCGCATATAAACAATGATAAAATGATCATTGTTGAATAGCCTAAAAAGATTAAAATAATTTACAGGTTTAATACTTTTCTCATCAATTTCAGTAACAGACGACAACGCGCGTCATTGTTGTGGAAAACAAACAAAACAAAAGCCCAAATGAAATGGACAATTGATTCCACTCAGCGCATATAAACAATGATAAAATGATCATTGTTGAAATAATGAAGTTTAATACTTTTCTGGTCAATTTCAGTAACAGACGATAACGTGTGTCATTGTTGGAGAAAACCAGACAAAAACAAAAGCCCAAATGAAATTGAAAATTGGTTTCATTCACGCGCATATAAACAATGATCATTGTTGAATAGCCTAAAAAGCCGACCGGGCTAGCCGGGTGGGTAAAGTACCTGCCTGGCAATCCAAAGGTCGCGGGTTAGAATCCTGCCTCGGGCTTGGATCAGAGTAGTGCAAAAACTTTGAGAGGGCCATTATGGCCACAGAAGCCCATGAGCTAACAAATAAAAAAAAAAGAGCCTAAAAAGATTAAAATAATTTACAGGTTTAATTCTTTTCTCATCAATTTCGGTAGCAGACGACAACGCGCGTCATTGTTGGGGAAAAGCAGACAAAACAAAATCCCAAATGAAATAGACAATTGTTTCCACTCAGCGCATATAAACAATGATCATTGCTGAATAGCTTAAAAAGATTAAATACTAAAGTTTAAAACTTTTCTCGTCAATTTCAATAACAGACAACGTGCATCATTGTTGGGGAAAACCAAACAAAACAAAAGCCTAAATGAAATAGACAATTGATTCCACTCAGCGCAAATAAACAATCATAAAATGATCATTGTTGAATAGCCTAAAAAGATTAAATACTCAAGTTTAATAACAGACGACAGCGTGTGTCACTGTTGGGGAAAACCAGACAAAACAAAAGCCCAAATGAAATGGACAATTGATTCCATTCACGCGCATATAAACAATGGTAAAATGATCACACACGTGACGAACGAAACCAACAGATTCATGCATCAACAATAAACAAGAATGACGTCACGAGCAGACTCCAGCCAGCAATATGAAATATACAAGTAAAACAAATCAAAAACTTTTAACAGATGTTTCTCACGTGATCAATCACAATCACGATGTGTATTTCACCCTCATAACAAGACGACCTTCCTTATAAACTCGACTGCGTCTGCAATCGCCCAAACGAAGCTATAATTAACTTTTGTATTTGATTAATTGGTACAGAATCCAAAGAATTTATCGATCAACATACCGAAATAAACGTAGAAACTTATTAAATTTATCTCCCCCCCCCCCACCACCACTACTTTTGAGAGCCATTTTAACCCACCCACGTACAAGTAGCCGCTGATAGGTAGTCGACCATGAAATCTCACCAGGTAGCGCTGTAATGACCTGTCCATTTTATTTTAATTTTACGCGCTTCATTAACATTCCTCCCATTTTAGTGCTGATTGTCACATTAATCCATGGAACGCAGTTAACTGTTCTTTGTTCGCCCGGCTGATAGCCTCCGCCAGGCATTTCGCACTAACACTGCGGACAGGCGATATTTTCCATCGTCTGCAACGCTCCCTTGCCAAAAGACGACACTTTGTATATGTTGGTAAAAGCTACGCTGCCGAAGAGATCGCAGTGGGCAATTTAAAGCATAAAAATCACCATCTGGACATCGTCTGCCACACACTCTTATTATCTGTTGGTTTATTAAGATCAAAAGATATTTCGCCTTATTAAAATTACCATTAATAGTTTAGAGTAAATACAAAATGGCTAGGGACGAACAATGTCGTCTGGCCTTATTTGATTACAGCAGTAACGGTATTGGAGGATTTCCTTCCTAAGATGAGGTTGTCAACATGATTCTCCACCCATCCAGCTACAGTTAAAAATTATTGTTCATCCGCAGTTTGACTGCGTGGACGCCATCAGCGAAGCAGTCAAATGGTCAAGGTAATCGCTGTATTGACTGAGTGATTGCAAGGGTGTAATCTCGCGCCTGACTTACTGATAGCAAACGCGCATGATATAAATGGGCGATGGCTTGAAGCACTTTAAATACTTTGGCCATAGTTAATTTAATTAATTAATCGCCATTATTATTCTCCAAGAATTCTGCCTGGATACTTGGGCAAAAAATTAATCATCAATAATCTGATCTGACTTTTTTATTCAAAGAGATAAGAATCGGTGCAAAAGCAATTGAGTTGAAACTGGTGGTAAAACGGGAAGTCATCACAGGATGCTTTATTAGCAATCAATGTATTTCTACCATTAGGCAAAACTACAAACAACCGAGATCAACGGTGGCAGACTATCCAATGAGGGTTCGCTTCCTGTCTGGAGGGTTTCTCTCAGAGTTACTATCCACTGCAATCCTGGTCCAAGCCCTCGTGGGTAGGACAGTTGGTAGGATTGCCATTCGCACTACACACGGTGGAAAAGACCCGAGTTCGAGTCCCGTCGATGACAGGAGGAATTTTCTGCTGGATGAAAAACGATGTTTTTCATCCAGCAAACAGAAAATCTACCTCAGAACACGCAATTTACAGACAATATGACCTTAGTCGCTGATGCTCCTAAAACCGTGCAACAATAACAACAAATCCTGGTCCCATTGAGTTCTAAACCTAGATTGAGTCAAAGGAAGACCAAGCTAATGTCACTGGAGGAAAAGATTAAGAGTGATGTAGTTTTCACTTAGAATAAATTCTCGAATAAATTCTCAAATAAATACTCGGACACTCCAGCCTAAAAGTTTGGAATGTTCCATTAATTTTCAATATTTTTATTAAAATAGGACCAACCTTTTACCAATTTTTATTAAAATGGTTTTCTATTATGTATTAAAATAAAAAAATCTAAGTAGTATTTAAGAAACATTTAATAAATTTCTAGAAGGTTCAGAAATATTCCAGAAAGGTGTAGAAGAGTCCTGAAGATGGAAGAACATTGCAAAAGATTCCTGAATGTGGTTGAACATTGCAGAAGATTCCTGAATGTGGTTGAACATCGCAGAAGATTCCTGAATGTGGTTGAACATTGCAGAAGTTCCTGAATGTGGTTGGACATGGTAGATAAGGAGTATTGTTTCAATATTATGGAAGATGGTAGTTGATTCCAGAGTGTTTTACAATAATATAAATTGAGGAGTAGGAACTGTAACTTATAAAATCAAACACCATCATTCAGAAGAGTGTTTGATTTAAGTTTTTTGTGCTTTTTGATAAACATGGCAAGAAATAAGGAATTGAGTGTTGAAAAAAAGAGTTATTATAACACCGTATAAAGAAAGTTATTCCACGAGAAGTATTGGAAAAACTCTTAAGTGTTCCATTTAGAGGAGTACAAACTACCAATCGAAGATTCAGGTAGACTGGCAGCTTAAAGGACAAACCACGATTAGGGCAACCGCACGTAACAAAAAGCACAAGATTTACTTACTGCACCTAAAATTCGAGTTGAGTTCAATAGGAACAGAGGAACTCCCGAGTCTGCATCTACTGAAAAACTTCGTCTTCAACAAGCAGGACTTGGTCTTGTAGCGGTCCGAAAGCCCTTGTTAAATCCGGAAAATCGAAAGAAGCGGTTTTCGAAGGCTGAGAAAGATCAATATTGGACAGTTGAAGAGTGGAAAAACGTGCTGTGGATGGATGAATCCAAATTTGAAATTTTGGGATCCAAGTGTAGAATTTACGTGAAGATTACGAGCTGAAGAAAAAAAATGGTGTCCACAGTCAAATACGATAGTAGCCTCCTGATCTGGAGTGGGTGAAATCGTCAGAATTGGAGGAATTTTAAGAGAAGGCTAAAAGACATTGTTGAGCACAATGCAATATCCTCTGGACTTCGACTTTGTGGAAGAAATTTTATATTACAACAAGACAATGACCTGAAGCACAGCTCGAAGCTGTGTAGGGGCTTTCTAGCAACTAAATAACAAGAAGAGATATTGCAAATTATGGTGTGGACCTTCTCAATAGAGCTTTTATGGGATCATCTGGACCATGCCCATCTTCACAAAATTATGGGGAACCTTGCAGATCGCTTAGAATAATGCTAACGAAGACAGCATTATAAAATTAATCCCAGAATTCCACGTCCTCGTAAGCCAGTGACAAAATCTCGTGGAGGATATTTTGATGAAAAATCAGTATAGTTGTCAATATTAATCATTTCAATATTGTGCTGTAAATTTTTCAATGATTAATAAAAAAAAAAAATTAAAATACTTTGTAGCGTGTTGTTTTTTATATAACTAAACCTTACATTGTCATAGTTGGTTTCAAAAAGACAAAAAAATTATCCAGTGCGGCTAAGCGCCAAAGAAACTAAGGCTATGAGGCGTCAGTATATTGTATTTATAAATTGAGTGTATTCCTTGGCCGTTTTATCTGTTTTCTGGATGAAAAACTCGAGTTTACGCTAAAAAATATAAAATAAAATAAAAATAATAAAAAAACATGGCACTTCCTTTGATGAAAGTTGAACACGCTGTGAAAGAAGTCCTTAAAAATTCGGGGCTTCATTGACGGGTTTCAAACCCGGGATTTTCTCACTAGGTGGGAGTAGGACAGCGATTATATCCACTGCGCTATCGCGAGAAGAAGTACTCCTGTAAGCAAGTGGACATCTCATTGCATGGAGGTAAGGACAAGACATGTCTAAACATGTTATGCTTCGCTGCAATGCGCAACAATGAATAATGAGCATAATCCGGATTTTTTTTTTTTTTGAACAGCCTATTTTATAAAAATAGTTATAACAAATACACCAAAAAAAGAATATGAAGTAATCACATGAAAAAAATATGCTTGGATGCCAGATCATAAAAAAATTTAGAAACTTATTCTTGACAGCCGGCGCATTGCTATAAGACAAATCCTTCAAGCGAATGTCAATGTTGGTTGTGTACAAAACTCGGAAGAACTCACGAGGAAAACCCTATTCCCTCCGACTGATGTTGACTACAGCTCCTATTGAGGGGGAGTGTTTAAGAATTTCTGCAGTATTCGAAAGGGATATGAACCCAGACTCCTCGAAACGAATGGCAAGTAGCAAAAGCAGTAGTTTTGGGTGGTTAGAATTCTGACAATAACGCGGATTGCAGGCATGTGTTCTCCAGCAGCTACTAACCTATCCTAAAGAATTCTCTTCTGCAGAGACTCTAATACACACACACATCGATGGACAAGCGTAGGTACGTGTAGAGGGTGCGTCAAGAAGGCTATGGAGTATGTAAGACAGTAGCTCAGAGGTCGATGCGTGAGATATATGATAAACATGCAGTTGATGGTGGCTATATCCCTCACGTGACCCATAAATACGGTAATGCTCTAGTATCCTCTATCTTGTGAACTCCTTGGATCATATGTTGCCATCACCGAGTATAAAAAAAAAAAAAAAAAAACCTAGTTTTTGTTTTATTTATTTCCCACTTTGGTCAATAATTCCAGGTCATTCAATTCGATTCCAATTCAATCCAATGCATATACAAATAAAAAATTAAAAGCATTTTCTTCAAACCAGTGATCTTTCCCCAACCATCAATCTGTATCTATAAAGTGATAACAGCCAGGAGTCGTCTATGGGGAAGATATCTAGGCCTCTGCTTCCCCTTCCATTCTTAAAACCATCAAATTAGATGGATAATTGAATTTTCGGTGGAAGAGTGATGAAATGTGCATATATATTTCTTTTAACTAGTACAACAACTATAGTCAATGGTTGGGGTACCACTAGAGGATTCCCTCACCCTTCTTAACCCCTACAATATACCTATACCTGAAGAGGTTTGTCCCAATTTCAAAAATGATCATTTTTATTAAAAAGTAATCACCACTTGATTGAATGCACTAATTACGCCATTCTAAAAGTGTTTGATAAACAGCAGCAAAGGCACCCAACACATTTCTAGTGACAAAATAGTCGAGCAAAAATTAGGATTGTCTTGACAAGTCCAGATGAAGTCTTCCTATGATGACACCCTTCGTTGCTTCTGCTCATCGGTTAGGCTGTGTAGCCCAAATTTGGCACAGACCTTCCTTTTCCCTAACTCTCCATCCAGAATTTGATGAATCGCCTGAAGAGTAACATATCCGGGCATAATAAATGAGGAAGAGATCTGGGCCTCTGCTGCCCCAACCACCCTTAAAAACTATCCAATCAGATGGATACTGGCATTCGTGGTCGGTGTACATATCTATTTATATTATTAAAGAGTGCAACAACCATGATATTGACACAGTTGTGGTCATTTTCTTCTGAATATTCTGCCTGCAGCTTTCGGAAAATTATACAAGTTAATGCTTTGGTCTTTTACTGCTTTCTATCGGGCACATACAACGCGGGATTACATATTTGTAGGCCTTAAATTAATAAAGCAGCACCTCCACAGGAGACTGGATGAATGAAATCGGTGAAAAGGATAACAGAAATTCCTCTAATCTATAACAAGCCTAGAATCCAGACCTTTCTGATGAGCCTATTTTAATGGCAAAACTACTTTTGCCATTAAAATGGCTATTAATGATTTTAATAACCAATTAAAATTAAGAAAATAAACTTTCTTATTAACTCTTTTTAAGGGAGTTTGTTTGATAACAAATTCAAAATTAAGAAGGGAGCCCCTACAGGATCTCATTCAGGCCCTTATAGTTATTGATATCCTCGTGAATGACTTCTGTTCGACAAAAAATATCGTTGCAAGGATATACAAGAATATGTTGTGCCATTAACTACGAGCATTTGCGACTGTCGACAAATTGGCATGGTGACCATGTAAACTCCTTCCTGCGCCTTCGTTCACGTGACCCTGTTATTGGGGAGTTATTTTTCACGTCCGTGAGAAATGTTCCTGTCCGCTGTGGTCAACGCATCATTAAAAATACGGGAAATGTAGAACAGATGCCGGAAACTTCGCATGCGCTCTGAAAATCTGTATTCTCTTTTCCTTTGCATGCGTCCGTCTTCCTCCCACCTTTCAGCCACATTTTCCGTTTGTGTGTGTGCATGTGCGTGCGTTGTCACGACACTTTAGCAGTCAATGTGGTGCCTAGTTCGTTTGCCAGTCACGAGGGGGCAGCGAATGTTGGCAAAATAATTAGATAATGCTTAACGTGCCTGTACAGCTATGTAATCTCTGTATGTTTTTTCTTTCTTTTTTTTTTTTTTTTAATTAATAAAATAGTAAACTGTGATGCATGGAAATCGCATTCGACGCTGCTAATTTTAAACAATTTTCAAACACAGTATCAGATAACGAAATTGACTAAACGTTGACCAAACACAATCATCAGATAATGCAATTGACTAAATACCAAACGACATCATCTGATATTGACTAAACACCAAACGACATCATCAGCTATTGTTGACCAAACACCAAACAACAGCATCAGATAATGAAATTAACTAAAATGTTGACCAAATACCAAACGACATCATCAGATATTGAAGTTGACCAAATACCAAACGACATAATCAGATATTGAAGTTGACCAAATACGAAACGACATCATCTGATATTGAAATTGACTAAATACCAAACGACATCATCTGATATTGAAATTGACTAAATACTAAACGACATCATCAGCTATTGTTGACCAAACACCAAACAACAGCATCAGATAATGAAATTAACTAAATTGTTGACCAAACACCAAACGAAATCATCAGATAATGAAATTGACTAAATGTTGATCAAACACCAAACAACAGCATCAGATAATGAAATTAACTAAATTGTTGACCAAACACCAAACGAAATCATCAGATAATGAAATTGACTAAATGTTGATCAAACACCAAATGACATCATCTGATATTGAAATTGACTAAATACCAAACGACATCATCAGATATTGTTTACTAAACAACAGCATCTGATAATGAAATTGACTAAATGTTGACCGAATACCAAACGACAACATCAGATGATGAAACTGACCAATCGACGGCTGTAACAATTAAATGTTATAAATGAATATTTTCAAAACATTCCATCAACTGAATTTGACAATAATGAATAATTGTTGCGTATTTCCAATCCAACAGGAGTGATTGGCCGAAATATTCTTTCATTAGTAGAGTTGTCTTCTGTCAATGCTTTTGCTTTGTTGCTTACCTAATCACGTTTTTAACTCTCTGCTGGGTTACCATGGCTACTTTCCTTGTCTCATTTCGCCACAGTCCTTAAGAATAGCTGCTAGGAAGGGGTAGAAGACCATCCAGATGTTCCTGATTACGTCATTCGTAATAGTCTCACACAGAGAGTCGTGATAAACCGAAGACTTTATTACTATTCCGAATCGGCCCCACTCCCGAGAAACCCTCCCCCGACGTCCATCGTAGTAGCAGCTTCCGCGTCCATCGGGGCAATTTTGCTCGACTTGACTCGTGATTGACCGACAGACGACCGAAAAGGTCAAATCATTGTCTCTCTTCTGACATCTGTGGCATGCCCAAGCCGCGGGAACGCCACGTAATTCCAGAACGCTGGCGAACACGAGCTCGTGCGCGTGCGACGAAGGGTTCACGAATTTCTGAGTAGGCTCGGCATATTTAATGGACTTATCCGGATGGTGTAGGCGGGTACAAAAAAAAGTGCGGGGGGAGGGGGGAGTGTGAATAAAACATGCCGAGACTGTAGAATCTTTTGGATTACTTCCAAGAACGCCAATGTGTGGCGTTAGGCTTAGCCCACCGTAACCAATCGGGTTAAATATTCATTGGCGTTAGGCCTAACTTTTGCACGGGGCATATGGACGCTGTTCGTGCAGTATTGAGGACTGCCACGGAATTCAACAAACGCCATGTGTTTACCGTAGACTACTACCCACTTTTTATCCTTTTTTTTTCTTTTCTTCATTCCGAGGAGGAGAATTAATCAGCGTCCGTTTCATGAAACGGTTACGGTCCCGAACAGCGTTCATTTCAAGTCAACCCCTTTGATCTTTTGCTGGTAATTATAATGGCCAAGAATGCGAGCGAAACAAGCGGCGACATTTCCCCCCTCCCCACCCCACCCCTCAACTATGGTGTCTATCGAAAAAGGTAATCTGCCATTTAATGTTCACCTATTAGTACCTTAACGACCGTAATTACCGCGCTCGATGGAGAAAAAATGTCAGGTCGTCCGACACGTTTACGGTGATAACGACACATGGGCAAACGCTGTCGATCTCAAAGTGATCCTCGGCTTCTTCTTCGGGGTGGGGGGGGATGTTCGAAATGCTCGCGATGCGAGGGGGAAAAAGATTTCTACGATCGTGTGCCGAATTTTCTTACATACGGCTCCACCACTCAAAAGATCGCTTTCGATGCCAAACGACAGTTTTTCAAAATGGCGTAGCAGCTAATAGGCGACAGCGTTGACCTCCCAGTCTCGTTGATGAAGCAACTTTTTCTTTTCAGTAGTGTCCGGTTGCTCGATCTGAGGACGTAGTTTCCCATCGGGTTTTCGCATTGGAAAACAGACAAACTGACCTTTTGAACGCACATCATTTAGAGAGATGTGAAGTTTCCCGTATAGAGTGGATAGTGTGTTATTCCTTCACATATTCGATAACGTAGGGTGTAAACATCCCCCGTAGCATCTCTCTTTAACCGCCTATCTTCAAAATCGGAGGGGCAACGTCGCTTATCCATTTTAACGTCGCAAAGGACTACCATCAGCCTGTATAGGAAACCTAGGTGTGTTTATGGTTGTGCACACGACCCTACTTTGCTTTCTTTGGGGAAGGCGGGGGTGGAGAGTATGTACAAAACGACACCTTTTCAGCGTACTGACGATTCTTCCCCCCCTGGGATCAGGGCAGTAATCGGGGATGCCACTTCCAGAAAAAGGTCTCTCCACTACGGGACTCTTCTCCACATCTTCGGGGGGAGGTTTCGCCGTTTCGTATTTCTCTTCCCACACTGCTGCCGTACGTGCGCAACGTTTGACGGAGGTCAGCACACAACGTCGTACAGAAGTTACCAACGGTCTCGCCCTCCACAGAGTCAGGTCTGCCGGCAGCGGGAGCGCCTTGATTACAACCCTTTTTTTTTTTTTTTTTCCTTCTCGAGGCACCGCTCTTAAACCATTCTGGTCACGTGGCTGCCGACATCGACGCCGAGTCGGGAGGAAAAGGACGAGCCTACCTTAAACCAAATAAAGCCGTCCCAGCCTTCCGTTAGCATCCCCCCTTCCTCTCCCCTCCACCCCCCTTTCTTCTCTTCTTCATTCTAGGCCTGTGCCGATCCTCGTGCATGGCAAGTAGAACGCGTAGCTGACTGACCTTACACCCACGCAACAGGTTTGGCGTCGATTCCCGCCCAGGGTTTTTGTCCTGTGTAATGAGCGGATTGGAGAGCGGGGTGACGACCGTAATTCGTGTAAACACAGGTTAGCGAGTTTCTGCAAAGGACTCGAGCCTCGTAATCACTATGATCCGTGTCGAGCACTTTGCTTCGGACGCTGAAACTTCGATTAACTCCTGCTTTAATTCGGAAAGTGGGGATGCAATTAGGGATCGGAAGAGGGCGCTGTGTAAATGAAATTTTACTACTCCGGTCAATTAGCCACCCCCCTCCCTCCCCCGTACCTTAAACGTGCGCGCGCAGTCACTTCAAGGTTCGGACACCGCATTCCCAGGGCCTTGGCTTCTTATAATTTACTTCGACACTTTCACGCGGCCCCCGATCGTGCGCGAGCGTCGTGAATGTGCCACTTTTCCGCACCCTCGCCTTCTTGTACGGAATAGGGGTGGTGGAATGTCAACATATTTCGACGACTCGCGTGCACTACCTCGCCGGTGTATTAGAAAAGGGCCGGCTCAGGGATATATGGGGTCCCTGGGCCACATTTAACGCACGAAATACACTAAATTTTTAGTGCTGGCTTTGTTTTTGGAAGGAAGGGGCGGCGTTGGTGTCCCTTCCTCCCAAAAACGAAGCCAAATCGCAAGGATGCTTTTGCCGTATGGCAAGCGTCTTATCTCTCTGATGAAAGAATTTCATTGCTGGCGATCCTCTATCTACCTCCTCCCACTCACACGACTCCACTTCGTCTCTTTCCTCTCCCCCCCCCATCTGTGAGAAACGCCATCAGGTTTCTTTTACTCCAACTTCGGTGATTATTACCCAATTCCATTAACTACGAAGGTCACGTGACGTCACATTCCACTTTATTTCGCCTTAACAAGTACGCAGAACTGATCGGTTGACGTCAGTCTCCTCTTCCTCCTCATCATCAAAGGAATCAGGTTACCGTGAAGCCGTTACCGACACCCTCGCCACAACCGTCTCTTTCATTATTCACCCCTCAACCTTCGTTACCCTCCCCCCCCTCCCCCACTCCGCCCCGCGATTCCGAATTATATCATTCCCATCGTCGCATTCGGCAGAGCAGAACAGACATATGGACACTTCTTCCGGTTTTGTGTAACTTCCGGTTACTCATCCGTTTCCAGCGTCTCCCCCAACACCCTCCTTGGTTCTTGGCGTCGGCTCTTGTGGTCACGGCTCATGCAACAACAGGTGCACTTTCGTAACCTTCGTCACCGGAGAATCAATTAGGAATGCTTCGAATCCTGACCGTGACCATCGCTACAACCTCTCGTCGAGCCGTTAGTCGTCTGCCACAAGTTCCAAGTTATGAACTTCGCTACCACCACCACCACCACCCCCACCGTCAAGGAAGAGTCACTGAAGGGGAGAAGCCACGTCCGTCGATCTGTGGACACTTGCCAAGAAATTAATGCTTTCTCGCAAACAGCGAGGTGTCATCTGCGGTCGGCGAGCCGTATCACACTTATCTGCTGGCTTCCTGCCACCCCGTTGTTTACCTGTGACCTTTATAAGTTTTTTTAAACTATTTTTTCCCTCTCTCGTTTGTGCCTCGCTGTTTAGGACAAGTCTATACCATCTGTGACACCACTGACCAACTCGCAAAATAAATCTCAACGCAGCAAGTACACGAGGTGTGACAATAAAGTTCCCCGACTGGTGCAATAAAAATAACAGAAAATGGAGCCGAAAAATGGCGTGCTGGATCGGGAAAGCAGGGTGGATGGTCATCTGTAAAATGTCACGTTTCGTCAGAAAATCCTAACGGCTGTGAAATTGAGCAGGGGCATTGTCATGCAACAAGAACCTGCTGTCTTTCTCTGTCAATCGGACAGTCTACTGTACTACCATCTGTTGGAGGAAGTTTGAACTACAACATACCACTTCCGTTTATTTTCGAACTCATCGAACATGACGGAAACAGCGTCAGTCCGAGAACTTCATTGCCACACCTCGCACACTCAGTGACGTCAGTGACAACAGCAGTTCTCTGCCATAACTATTTGGACACCTGTTGTTTGTATATTACGCTGTTTAGTACAGATGTATTTGATGCTATCAGCTGTTGATTGGATTCTAACACGGAGAACGGATAACCACAGAGGGTGGTCTCGTCACAGTTCGCACATATACAATTGTAGAAGAGAAAGGTAATGCTTTGCAGCTGGTTAAAAGCCAAATATCAAGGATGCTTTTGCTGTATGGCAAGCGTCTTCTCTCTGTTGAAAGAATTTTATTGCTGGTGATCCTCTACCCCCCCCCCACTCACATCCTTCGATGATCGTACCAATTTCTGTATACGTGATTTTATCAAAACGGATTTTTTGTCGTGTGACAAAAATCGTGACGTCATATCCTGTTCAAGACGGTGACGTCATCTCCTGTTTCTAGCACATTTAAAAAGTAATGAAGCTTAAGCATTTAGATACTGAATAATTTTGAGAAAAGCTAACTCTTTAAATTAATATGTACACAGTACTATGAAAGATGCATTGCTGTATGGCAAGCATTTTCATTATACCTCATTACAGAATTGCTAAATAAAGTAAGGGTTACAACTTGGCCATATACAAACGATACATGCAAAAGTCTTTCGAACAACATTACCCTCAGCTGGTTAAAATCCAGATCTGATGGATGCTTTGTCGTATGGCAAAGCATCCCTACCTTCTCACTAAGAAAACTTTTCGTGATCCCATCAGTTGTTAGATACACAGCCTACATAATATCTAATCTTCTCACAAAGGATTCTTTGCCATATGGCAAGATCGTGGCATCGTCTGTATTCTCCGAATAGTCACTTTGAACATTTGATAAATAAAGATTACACGTCTAGACACTAAAATGATTGAAAAATAATAAGCGAACGCCATTTCTTAAACTTAAAATAAACACAATACAACGAAAGATGCTTTGCTGTACGGCAAGCGCTATTCTTTTCACTCAGGTACAGATTTGTTGAGCCAAACTAACAAGCGGTGGCAGTCGAAGCCAAGCCACCAATCACTAGCCATGAATTTGACTATAATTTTCTAGAAAATCAGACGAAACAGAAAAATAAGAAAGGATATCTTTTGGTATCGAATCTTTTATCGTCTGCAACTCCAATGAAAACAATCAGCGATAAAAATCGCACAAACTAGCATAAAAAAAAAATAATAATAATAACATTCACTTCGTATTCCATGCACATACCTGCTGTAGGAAACGTGCCCGATGACGTCATCACGCTCGAAAATTATATTTACAAAATCATTAAGTGTACCCGATAGTTGTAGTCAATATCCGCTCTCGGCACGTTTCGCACTTTGTTCATTCACGTGAACCATTGTTGGACATTTCCTTTTTCTGTCGTTTGCTGCCCATTACAACTGTCCAGTTTTTCCACTCGTCGACAGCATCACGGTGAAGGGGGGAGGGGGGGAAGAGGAGGAGGAAGGAGGCTGGTTCCGACCACTTACGAATAAGCAAACGACGGAAACAGACAAGCAAAAGTGGCCTTGTAAATTTCTCTCCCCCCTCCCCCTCTTTTCGACATGATCGATTTCAAGATGGCGTGTAAAACAAAGTGTCAAAAATAGCTTTCCTCTGTTTCCTTTTTAAATGTTGGCGTAGAAGAGGAAGGTATTGTCAACAAATACGAAAAGAGAGTTTGGGGTAGGTGGGGGGGGAAGAGGAAAGAACGAGGGAATAGAAAAACAGAGAAATGGGGAGAGAAAACGATTATAAACCTTATCATTCTTTTCTGAGAAGTAGTGGCAACAGAAAACACTATAATTTTCGTGTTCCCATTTACCGTTGGGGTAATAGCAGGTTTTGTTAGGAACGGACCCAACTGTTTGAGACACCTTTGGGAAAGCTAAGTAGCAATTATTTTTATTTTTTTTCTTTCTCTCTTTCTCTCTCTCTCCCTCCTTTTCAACGCGGACAGTTGAACGTAGGAATAAAATGCCGGATAAGCCGATACTTAATTTAATTATCGTTTCGTACGACAGGGTGCTCGTCAGTTGAGAACGAGTCCTCCATGCCGATCACTTATGATAATACGCCCGAAATGGATTACCAACATACTTACCTGTCATGCTCGCGTTAGGTAATAGAAACAGATGGCTTTCTAAATATAGCCTCGCGACGAGAGTTTCAGTTTTGTGTGTGTATACGCCGAGTACATTGATTTAGGTTGATGTATGCGTGTCAAGGAGTATGTATTAGGGGGGCAGAGGGGGTTTAACAGTGTAGTACACGTTCGAAAAACCACATGTTAATTTAATAATCAATGAGACATAAGCGCTTTCCGGTGTTAGACAAAATGTGTACAGCGAAGAAGCATACGAAAAATCTGTGCCCGTTAATGCAATTTATAATCACACAGGGCCGGCTCCAGGGTATAGGACCCCAGGCACATTGACTGATGGCACCCTCCTCCAGCCGATATGAAGATTTTCATTTTTTAGAATGAGATTAATTTTTATCAATTTGCCCCAAAGTTTAGGGGGCGTTGGCGCAACTGCCAGCCCCTTCTGGGGTAAGATTAAACTGCAAACCCTTCCTGGGGGAGGATCCTGCAGAGTGGCCCCCCTCTGAATATAATTAAGGCTCCTACTCCTGCATTCTTTCTCTTTTGCTGGATTCGGTGGGCTCCCCAAACCAGAAGTTCCCCAATTCTTCACCCCTTCCTCCTCTAGTGGAGGATGCTTCTTTCTTAATCTTTCTTTCCCCTACTGTTACTCCCACTTTACTCCTATCTCCTCTACTCATTTTTATTTATTTTATCATTATTATTTTATTTTTTTTATAATTATTATTTTTATTTACTTGTTTGTTTATTTATTATTTTAATTTTATTATCATTGTTTATTTTTATTACTTTTTATTTATTTATTTATTTATTATTATCATTTTTTTTTAAAACAGCCTCTGTCAGGAAGCTCAGGCGACTCTGGCAGAGACCATCCAGAGTATAATGGGCAGCCTGGCTCACCCAATAGTGGCGGGCAACGTAGGATCCCTGGGGGCCCTGCGGCCAAGCAGCCATAAACAAAACAACAGAACAAAACAATACTTCATAAACCAGACATCACACTTTTTTCTGACCTTTGCAGTTGTTCTGCATTTCATCATAGAGTACATGCGGCGCAGATGTGGAAAACCACAGGTGGCGCCTGACCGTAAATAGAAGCCACTATGTCCCTAGGTCAGTTCCTGTAAGATCTTACCCTAAAGCCGGCCCTGTGCATACGAAGTCTTTGGATACTCCAGTACGTCCATCCACTGACTAGAGCAGTTAACGTTCTGTAGTCAGTGGATTTTAACTGTTTCAGGCAGCCGATATAACAGCGTCACAATTAATGCACGTTTTTATGGCAGCGTACAGGTTGTCAAGAAGGCTATGGGCACCGTAGTAGAGTGGTCAGGCGCACATGTACGTTTAGTGGCCGGGATTCAAGCCCATGACTGCTAAATACGGTGCTGTTTCTTGTATTTCCTCTATGTTGTGAACTCCTCCGGTCATCCAGGAGTATAAACAGAAAATCTGCCTCGCGACCAAAACCAATCCTTAGGAGGGAAAAAAAATCAACATGACTTTTAAGTCCTATTGGAGCAACCCATTAAGAGTTTACTATATTAATAAACTCATCTACAATTGATGTCTTTTAAGGGTGTTTGGTAAAGACCTGGATTCGATTTGCTTCAATTATGAGAGGAATTTTTATGGTATTTTCAAATTTATTCAATACTACCCGCTACCACGCTAAATAAAATAAATAAATTTTCTGTTTATACCGCGGGACGACCACACGGTCAGAGGAGTTCACAAGACAGACAGAATACAAGAAACAGCACCATATTTAGCAGATCACTGGCTTGAACTCGGTCACTCAAAGCACGTGTATTTACAAATGACTGACCACTCGGCTACGCAGTAAGTTTTTTACAACAATTAACTACTTTCTAGCCGAAAGCAATTTCTGCAGCCATCCTGTTTTCAATTTATGTTCCCTTAAGTCCAGGAAGAGTAAGGATGTCATCAGCATTTAGGTAACTCAATCCATTTAAAGCATCAAACACTTCAATCAGGTCTCTCAATAAGTGCCTAATTTCCAGGAATTGCCGTTTGGAACCGAAGTCGTTTGTTGCAAGAGTACCCTTTTGTGCTCTTGACCAAAGTGGTTACTCTTCTCTGCACCCATTCCAAGAGATCTACAACTCTTAAAATGAGCTTTCCAGTCCTGAATGCAATACTCAAGATGCGGCCTAAGTATTGTGTTGTACAATGGGAAAAATCACCTTCTTGCCTCCTAGATTTTCCAATACCCTGAGTGTAATGCCACACAGTTGGTATCTTAATCGTGGACTACTGTTACCCAAATGCAGTACCTTGCATTTGTCAATGTTAAATTTCAACTGCCCATTTCAGCCCATTTGCCCAATTTTTATAGATCTTGTTGCAGTAGCTTACCTTGATTACTTTTATTAACCACCCTGCCAACCAACCTTTGTATCAACTGCAAACTTGGACATTAACCCTGATATACTGTCATCAATACCATCGATAAATACAGAAAACAACAGTGGATCCAACACCGAACCCTAAGGGACTCCACTAATAACATTTGTCCTCGAAGAGCAATGTCCACTGATTACCACTCTGTCTTCTCCCAGTCAACCATCCATTTATCCCTATTAAAAACTTGCCTTTAATGCCATACTACTCCAATTTATATATTGTAGTCTTCCCTATGACATCCATTTGGATCTTGAATAATATCGTTTAGTTGGTCCCACTGAATAGAATTCAAAAATTGTCTGGAGACCAATCTAGTCACCTTGACGAAGGCAAAATCACTTCCAAGTAGTTACATCTTTAAATATATCCCACATCAATACACTGTCACTGCCACCAAGTGGTTCCCTTAACTGGATATTTTCGATGCGTGAAGAGCTGCTCATAATCAGATAACCTTGCCAAACAACATAGCATTTGCATAGACATACGATGCAAGAAAGCAAGCTTATGCAGCGTCAGCCAATAAAAAACCCTCCCACTTCACCCCTCCATTCGTTTCAAATGCCTGTCCAGCCCAGCCTTAAATTTATTTAGGCTATCAACTTCCACAACAAAAGATGGAAGTCTGTTCCACCAATCAACTACCCGCTAGAGGAAGAGGAAGAATCCCATCAGCATTCAGCTTGCTCAACCCATTCAAGGCCTTATACACCTCAATCAGACCACCTTGCATGTGCCTACTCTCCAGGTGCTCCAATTTACAGAATTTAACCGTTTCTTGGTAAGAGCGCCCCTTTGTTCCCTTCACCAATCTTGTTGCCCTTCTTTGTACTTATTCTAGCAACTCTACATCCTTCCTAAAATAAGGCCTCCAGACCTGTACACAGTACTCTAGGTATGGCCTGACCTTTGCCTTGTACAACGGGATAATCACCTCCCTGTCCCTGCTAGCAAAATTCCTATATATCATTGACAAGACTCCATGACCTGCCCTGGCAGCCCGTCTGCACTGCTCAGCGAACTTCATATCTGACTGCACAATTACCCCTAGGTCTTTATCACTTTCCACTTCATTGAGTGTAGCACCACACAGTTGGTTCGTTTCTCTTCGGTTATTGTTACCCATATGCAGTACTTTGCATTTGTCAAGGTTAAACTTCAGTTGCCACTTCTCAGCCCATCTGCTCAACTTATCTAGATCCAGTTGGAGTAGCATACTGTCGTTAACAACCCTGCCAACCTTTGTATCATCTGCAAACTTGGACGTTAAACCTGATATACCTTCATCAATATCATTGATAAATATACAAAACAACAATGGGCCCAACACCGAACCCTGGGAAACTCCACTAATAACATTTGTCCATTGATTGCCACTCCGTCGTCTCCCACTCAACCATCCTTTTATCCATTGTAACAACAAATACTCATTCATTTTCTCAACTACTTGAGCATGATCATCAATAGTCAACCCTTCTATGTTAAGTGGTCCAATCTGATGGGAAAGAAATGCCATCCAGAGTTTTATGCGCATCAGCGAACAAGGTCATATTGCAACCGTATATAATATGTCTGTAAATTGCTTGTGTTCTGTGATCGGTTTGCTGACTCAGACTCAGGTCTTTTCCACCTTGTGTGAGGAGGGTCTCATCCAGAGTTTAACAACCGATCGCGTTGAGGATTTCAATAACATAAAACAGAAAGAAATCATTGAAGAAATCATTTTAACTGTACACTCCGGGTCAGAAAACTCCCATCTTTAGTCACATTGATGTATCTGAGCTTTGGAGTGTGCGAATAAAAAAAAGGCAAGAAATGGTAAGAACTTCAAAAGATCTTTAATGGGTGAATCCATCGTACTTCAGTATGAAGCATGAATTCTCTCTCCGTGGCAGCAATTCAAACCTTTGAGTCTTAGTAATGAATGAAAAACGCGTGTTTATGGTTTGGCTTTTTCAGTCATGGTTTTGAGTTGAGTCCCATCATGTCCAAGACATTAGCGGACCTCGCAGCCCAGAGAATCATGTTGACATTGCTGAGAATTTGTTCTCTCGTTTACCTCTGGCGGTCATCTGTCAATGGTACTTTGTGACTCCGATGTCCAAAGATGAATTAACATCATCTGTAATCCTTCTCAGACAGAAAACTCTGTCAGCCACACCTTGAAGGATTAGCTGACCTTTTTGAGGTTTGTTTAACTGTTCCTAATGTGGAACACTCAGAAAAACATTGACAACTGTTGAGATCACCTTCAACATGAACTCAGGACAGTTGGTCAGGACTGTTCAACCCGGGACTCAATGCTACTCCATTTTATAATCAATTGGTAAGCTGCTCGTGTTCTTTCATTTGCAACTAATAACAGCACGTGTCACATCGACCACTCCAGTGACTGTGTCCAGCTTATCTAAGTGGAGATCGAACCACAATGTGTAGAACAGTGGACGTAGCCACTACCGCAGCCACGAAGGCTGGAATTACAGGATCTACAAAGAGAGTATTAAATAAAAAATGAATATAAGAAGCCAGAAATGTGAAGAATGATATGGAGATAGAAAGATTAAAAGAAAAAAAAGGGAATATATAGATAGAGAGACAGAAGGAAGGAGCGATAGACAGATAAAGTACGTACATTACTACTGAGCTACGTGGGAGCGCCTGTCTCTACATCCAAATCGGAACACACTCCTAATAGTCCAGTCACTGGTGCTGCCACCTGTGAAATATTCGACCTACATCCGTTCAGTACCGACCCACCCTGTCATTATACGGCAAGGTCACGTGAAATCACGCAGTAAAAGACAGCCCTGCCCGGCTCGTGCTGTATGGAGGAGAAGGAAGTTGTTTGGCAGGGAGTCAAGTTGGATGTGCACCACAAGAAACAAACAAGAAGTTCATTCGGAGGAAAAGCTGACGTCAGCAAATGGAACAGCGCAGGTAGGTACGTGCGTTAGGGAAGTTGTGTAAGATAATTCGGGCCCCCCCTTCCCCCCACCATCCTCCTCCGTACTCCGAATAATGTGTCAACATGTAACGCAGACGATTTTAACTAATGGGAACTGGTTTTGCTGAGAAATGTGGTTCCCATTAATGTGGTAATCAGTCATGTTTCAGATGGGAAGATACCGTTGCTTGGTGTCACCTGGGCAATTAAGCGTAAAAGATCGGGATTTTTCCTCACAGGTGAGTAGTCATTCATTTTAAAGACGCTCACAAGAAAAACGGATTGCCCAACTGGATCCACGAGTGCAGATACACTACCTTACCAAAAAACGTCTCATCCAAACCCTACCTCCCTTTCTGTTAAATGGTTTCGCCCATCTAGTGTTGTCAATGTGTAGTAAATATAGTCGTACTTTTCAGATGGATGAAACCATTCAAATAGTTGAGGAGGGGGAGGATGTTATAGGGAATTTAAAAAAATTATAAGATGTTCTGAATACTTTTTTTTTTTAAATATACTTGAGGGATTTCATTATCCAAAGGGGCTCCTATTTATCCGATTTAGTTTTTAAAAAAAGATGTAGAATACTGTAGGAAATTGTTTCTACAAAATTTTTTAAATTAAAAAAAAATTTTTAGACCCCATTTTTTTTTTAGGATCACGCGAAATCTTAATCATGCATTGCTAGGATGCAATGGTAAAGGGTGAATTTATTGCATGCTTCATCTAACAACTATCAAATAACCATCAAGGGTCCTTAGCGTTCTGAAGCTCTGTTGTGATAAAGACGACCTTGGGTTGGAAGCCATTGGTTGGTCGGCTCAGATTCTTCTTCTTTCTGCAAAGCAGCCGCGTTTCCATAGTACCACCACAGATTAGGTCATCAACTTCATGACCTACCATCAAGGACCAAGGCAGAACCAACTGAAATAGCCCAGATCATGAGACCGTCTCCTCCAAACTTCATGGTCGAGTCATGATGGGACCAAAGAGTACTTCATGCAGGTACTTCTTGCTGCATCACAACGTCTGGGAATCTTTGAGAATTTTTTCATTGGATGATGGTAGTCATGGTAACTCTGAGGGGTTCAGGAAGAGACACGGTTATTTCTTGATGGCAAAACGAAATGACTTCAGGGGTCGACAGGTGTGTGGACTGCCAAAGGTGATTATATTGTAAACTAACTGCATGAAATAGTCGAATGTACACTGCGTCACCAAAAGTAGTGGGACACTAATGACTACTTGTTATTCAGTTTATTAGTTTCCATGCTGTTGCTAACACTCTTTTCCGGTTCTATTCCACACGATGCTCTTTTGTTTTTGTTGACATCTGGCTTTTTTGACGCGCAGTGTTGCGCGGCTATTCACTGTGTTGCAATAGAGATTTCATTCGCATTTCCATGGAGTTGTGTCATGAAGTAGCAGAAAGTGTTTCACCAAAGCTAAATGCTGTTTTATAGGCGACAGGAGTGGCTTATATCGTATTAAAATTGCCTTACCTTGATGTGTCTCAATTCTTTTGGTAACGTAGTGTACACACCCGTGCGTCACAGTAATTTCCGTACCAGATTCCGGGGGAAAAAAAAAAAAAAGTGACGTATTGGTTTTTAAGCGCTCCAAGGCATGAATTCGCCCCTTCGATAAACAGAGAAGAGAATGAAGTTTCCTGAAATTTTAGGGGAAAATGGAGGTTCCCCCCTCCTCCTACTCATTTTCTGCCCTTCCACATTTATCCTAAGCAATGTGAATAAAAAAAAAAAAAAAGAAATAAAAAACATAAGAAAAGAAATTAGCATTTCTTCCTAACTACTGAAGAAGTGACAGAGAATCTAACTACGAAACGTAAGCTTTTATATACATTGTTTATGAAATAAAACAAATGCAGTTTGGGAAGGGAGGGGTTCAATATTTTCCCTTGCCCTTCTTACTATACCTTACTGATGTTCACATCGACCAGTGCATCTCAGAATACCGACGATCGTGGCTGCACCGGGGCCGTATCATTGTTAAAATACCGTAGTACCGCAAATTACAAAACGCCTTTGGAGTCATGGCCATTAGTGACGGCTTTTTTTTTTTTTTTTTTTTTTTTTTGCTGCAGCTGACTTCCGACACAAGCAACGCAGGCGTATTTGCATCCCCCTTACCCCCGCCCCCCTAAGAGTACGGCCTTGTCACCAGCACACGTACAGATCTGCAGTGTAGGTTACTGGCCGCCAAGACGCTGTCACTTATCCACGCCAAATGACTTTTCTTTCTACCCCCTCCCTCCCTACCTCCCCCATCAAACCCACCCCCATTTCTTCCTTCCGTATACTGCGGTTCTGTAACTCGCCAAGCTGCCTCACACAGGTGAATCGAAGCGACCGCATTTAAGTCTTTAATATTCCGGGCATTGCAAAGCAGAAGATAATGTCTGGGCTGGGTCTTTTGCTCGTGTGGACTTCAAATTGCCGCGTGTGTGTGTGCGCGCGCGCGTGAGTCTCGTACCACTCCACGAAGTTGGTGCAACTGATCGCACAGCCAGGCTAGGTAATTATAACCTTCAAGCACGCGTGGATGCAGAATTCCGGCAGGGTTGAGCCACGTGTGTTGCCACAGACAGACCATGCGTTCCTTCTGCGTTTTTAAAAAGCAGACGAAGTGACATTTCTTATGGTGTGACGCCATCGTAGCGTTCGTCCGCATCGTTTCAGATGGTTAAGTCCGAGACCCAATCGCCGTGCACGGTATTTATGAAAGGGGGGAGGGTTGTAGGATACAAGGGTGGTGGTAGTCTTTCGGGGACGATCAAGTGATGGGTGGGTCGTCAAAGTTCACACCTTAAGACCGCTGATAAAATCATTAGAACTGCGTGATGTCTTGATGCCGGATGTTTGGCGTGTGAAAAGCGTACCACCCCCTTCATCCCCCCCTTCCCCCACAAGACTAAAGCGATCAAGTTGCAGACAGGTAATTGTTTTCTAAGGCAAATATCTATTGTGGTACTTCGATGGGTTCCTTTGGTAAACAGATGAAATTAGCGAGGTGGGCCGACAATAGTGAGTTATGAGGGACCCGCTGTATGCATTGAGGGGTCGGTGGGTGTTGATTAATGATATGGCATTCATCATATGCAATTGCAAAACACACCAGTGGCTGGAAGATGGGTTTTTCGTGTTCAATTTTCTACCAGGTTTAACCGTTGGCTGAAAAGTTACAGGAATGGCTGAGCAAAATTTAAAAATCCAAGATACGTATTAAAATATTCCCCCTTGGTGTCCCCCAAAACGACTTATCACTCAGATATGAATGTAAAGTAGATCGGGGTCAACTTGTCCCAATATGTTAAGAGTCTCGTTTGCACTGTTGCCTGATTAGCAGAAAAATTTATTTTTCCCCCATTGCTCGTCCATTCTCGCACATCGATTGGCTACAGAAGTTAAATTTTACGAGAGGTTTCCCATATGACAAAATTAGGGTTAGTTATCAGGCGAATAACACGAATAAAGTTTCTTTTTTTTTTTTTTTTTTTAATCAGTGATATACTAACGTCTTCGTTCCATCAGACATGCTTAGTCCTGTCTGCACTGCTCATTTAAAAAAAATAATAATAAATAAAAACAAATGGAAATTTTAGAGAAATGGGAAATTTAAAAACAAAATCTTTTACTAAAGCATGAAAATTGTCAGAAAACAAAAAAAAAAAAAAAAAAAAAAAATCAGAAAAATGAAAGTTAGCTATTGAAAGAATCAGGGCCGGCCCCAAATATTGGTGAATCCTGTTCAAGAATTACTTGCAGGCCCTGGGGTTCTATATGTAGAGTAAATAGACATTAAGACGACTATAGGCTCATTGACAGGAATGCGGAAAATACGCGAATTATATTATTATTTAGAGTGCAAGGCCCTGTTCGACAGAACCAGTTGTGGCCGGCCCTGGAAAGAATACGAAGCTTGAAATAAGACAGTACAAAGGATGAGCCCGAATTCCAATAGTCCGGATTCGATCCTACGGTAAGAACTTTTAATGGCCACTTCATTCAGAGCTGAGTTAGTCAGTTTCATGTAAAATAGGAAAAAATTGAGATTTTTTTCTTCTAACTTTTGCACTTTTTCTCTCTCTCTCTCTCTCTCTCTCTCTCTCTCTCTCTGTCATCTGTTAGTATTTGTGTTAAAAAACAAATAAATAATCGTAGACTGCAGGAGACATCGCGATCTCCTCCCCAATTTGATTTCTGTCTCTCCTTTCATCTTAAGGCCATTTAACACGCTTAATGTTACTCTCGTTACCACACTATCGGTATTTAAGCAGACACCGATCACATGTCACCGATCTTCTTATAGCGGGACACACTCGGAGGAAATAAAACCCGCACCGCCAAATGCTTGCTAACACGCAAACGTCCCGACATTTATAAACGGCGAACCACTAAATTATCCGCACATTTCTAAGACGACACGAGACAAAAAGTTGTATTAAAAGCTCACCTCCCTCCCCTACCATCCCCCCCTCCCGGCCTGCTGCTGCGAATTACGTTATGATGTCACGTCACGCGATTCATGACGTCATATAAATCAAGTCGCGAGAAAGTTATTGTTCTAATCTTCTGGGACTTTTTTTTTTTTTTTTTCCTCCATCTTGTCGCTGTTTTTGCTTTTTTTTAACTTCATTTAAACTATAGAAATCATCTTTTTTTTTTTTTTTTTTTTAACTTCGGCACGTGTTGATAATTTGAATTTAACAAAAGCGACACCTATCGTCTCGGTTTCTTTTGTTAATGGATCTTGTTTTAGCTTCAAGTGTTGTTTGTGGATGCTGTTCAAAAGCAAAGGGAAAAACTGAATAAAGGAGAGAGAGAGAGAGAGAGAGAGAGAGAGAGAGAGAGAGAGATGAATATTATTTTATCATTATGGCGTTTTTGACATGCAAATTTTCTGTTGTGAAATTGAAATAGGATTGGATTAAACAAAAATTCGCTGGCTGTACGTCTGCAAGTTCAATGTCGTGGTAAGCGCATCCGGTTTGAGAGTAATTGCTCTTTTGTAGTCCGCATTAAACAGAATTGAAAGAGAAGAGAAGAGAAGAGAAGACATATAGCACAGCTTCGGAGATCTCTTCAAACCTGACACGATAAATGGAGTCCACGAACTGTGTGACGTCACTAATGAAAGCTGTGACGTCACGCCATAATAAAGTTCGAAATAAAGCGTTAAAAAATCCCGCTGGGGTATTGTGGAGGAATTAATATTCATTTCGGTGGGGAAAAGAAAGTATGGGGGAGTTTTTCCCCCATTCTGTCCCCCCCGCCATTTGGATTTTTTTTTTTTTTTTTTTTTCCTGGCAAGGTTCGATTATTTCGCCAACCTGGCGACAGTTTAGGGCGACCCCTTCCGTAATTGGGGTTTTATTTCTATTTGTCCCCGGCGTAGATTTCTGGTTCGGGCAGACCGTTCGCATCTCCCTCCGCCAACACTAACATCCAATCCATCACCCGCGTGTCAGACGTAAGACACGCAACATAGCCAACAGCACGCGACAAACACGCCTTCCCTACTGTTCCCCCGGACCAAGAGAAGGGGGAGAGGAAAGAGAGAAAGAGTGTCTGTCAGATGTGAGCGCTACCTGATGTAGACACACAACGTATTCCTCTACTTCGCACTCGGGGCCGCGCAACACCTGTGGATAACGAACATCGCACAATGACTTCGGCTAACCCGTCACTTTATGACGAGAATATTAAGGAAACGCAGCAGCGCTGGAACGAACCCCCCCCCGCACACACCACACACACCCACCCCATTAGAATGATTCAGTTAAACGACGAAATTGGAAAATAAAAGACATTGAGTTGTAGTTTGATACAATTTCATTAGGCGCATGTTACTTTCCACCAGGTGGCAGCACCTGAAGTTTGTATCGGCTGTTATATCGAGTGAGGTCGTGTCAATTCTAGCGAAAGATGGGAATAAAAGAGAGAAGAGAAGAAGACATAGAGAGACGGCAGGGGAGTTCCTAGGGAATGTGACGCCTGGGTGCAAATCGCAATTAGGCGACCCCCTTTTAAATTTTTCTTCATATGTAAGTTTCAGGTGCCCCTTGAACGTAGGCGTCCGGGTGGAACGCCGTGGGGACGGTCAGCCCCTGAGTGAGAGAGAGAGAGAGAGAAGACAGAAATACACGAATAAGACAGATAGAGAGAAAGAGAAGAGAGATAAACAGAGAAAGGCAAGAAGGCAGAGAGAAAGATATACAGAGACAGATAGAGAAAGAATAGAAGACAAAGAGAGCGAGAGAGAGAGACAAGAAGGCAGACAGATAGAGAGAGAGAGAGAGAGAGAAGAGAAGACAGAGAGTGAGTGAGAGAGAGAGAGAGAGAGAGAAAAGAAGACAGAGAGTGAGTGAGTGAGAGAGAGAGAGAGAGAGAGAGAGAGAAAAGAAGAGAAGACAGAGAGGCTAAGTAAGAGAGAGAGAAGAGAAGACAGAGTGAGTGAGTGTGTGTATGAGAGAGGGAGAAAGAAGAGAAGACAGAGAGTGAGTGAGTGAGAGAGAGAGAAAGAAAGAAAGAAACAGAGACAGAAAGAGAGAAAGACAAACAGAGAGAGGAAGACAGAGAGAGAGAGAGAGAGATACAAGAAGACATAAAGAAGAGAAGAGAGAGAGAGACAAGAAGACAGCCAGATAATAGAGCGAGAGAGAGAGACGAGAAGACAGACAGATAGAGAGAGAGAGAGAGAGAGAGAGAGAGAGAGCAGACACAGAGAAAGAGAGTTCAAAAGATGGCCGAAATCTTATCTGCAGAGATAACATTTAGAAGGCGTTAATGTAACTTGTAGGAGAGAGTGCGCATGCGCGTCAGCTGCACGCAAAGGTGTTAAATATATTTCCTCTCATTTGATCTCAATAAACGCGATAAAGTGACCCACAGTGAGTTGCCGAAAGCTACGGCTCGCTCACCTATTGACTTAACCCTTCTTATCTGCGCAATAAAGCGTCTCTCGGTACACACCATCTTCGCGATAACTATGGGCGTCTCCCCTTTCTTCCACCGTCCCACCTAAAAGACCAGTTACCGCTACTCCCACACCCTTCACCCCCACGTCGGCGTACAGGACGCGCACCGTGCGATACACGCCGATCCGTAATGGACCCATTAGCCCCGTATTTGCCCGACATCAACTTTACAGCCGAGCAGAAAGGGACCCGCTAAGGGATCCGCGAGTTGATTTACAGGATCCTCTCGAGTCACGTGTGAAACTCGAGACGCCGAAGCAGATCCTTAAGAGCCCCGATCTAATCACAGGGCAAACCTCTTATCTGGCCGTACATCAATCGGAAAACACCCTCCGCAGCTCACCCTGCAGCCCACCCCTTCACCTATTTATATTTATTATGCGGGGTGTTGCGCTACTATCGTCGCCAGATGGGTTGCCACTACGCCCCCTTACGTTCGCCGCAAGAAACAGGAACTGATACATTCTCTCTCTCTGCTTGCCGACTGTCGCTCGCTCCTTGAGCGGAAACCGAAGGTCGCAGAAGGTCGGTGGGAAAGTTCGTAGACACGCCCACTGCTGATATAAAGGTGTGAACGATTTCTGCTGATCCCCGATTGTTCATTAAGGAATTAATTAAAGCTCGCGCCTTATCTTCCTCATCCGCGATTATTCCGACATTTCTAATTCGCATTAAAACGCTGATAAGAGCGCTTCTAATCTCTCTATCTATCCATCCTCCATTTCCCAATGCCAAGAAGTTCTCACCGCGTCTGAATATCTGCTCGTCGCTGAAAGGTATTAATCCGCAGGTAAAAAACAAATCCCACTTTGTCCAGCATAAGAAAACGGGCTGTGTGACGTCACGGGTGACGTCATGACTGTTAAGCCAATATCATTTAAGCGGTATTTATCAGTTAATATCGCGTAATTTCTTCTCAGAGTTCTTCAACCCTCTGCCCTGTTCTTTCAACCCTAAGGAAGCTGGTGTCCTTCAGTTGCGAAAGTTCTTGTGACCTTCGACCTCTGTACAGAGCACCCAGAATACTGGAATTTGTGAATGTTACCATGGCAGCTAATCCTTCGCTGGCCTCATTTTCGAAGGGGAGGTAGGGCAGCTGAAGGGATTTACAATAATTGGTCAAATAAATAAAATAAATTTTCTTTTTATACTCCGGGACGACCACGTGATCGTAGGAATTCACAATATCGAGAGAATAGAAGAAACAGCACCATATTTAAGCAAAAATTGTTGACAATTAGTTAAAACAGCTATTTAAAAAATGAAAAAGATTTTAAAATACATTTTTAAAGAGAAATACAAACAAAGCAAAGGAACAGGTTGAAATTATTATAAACATTATTTTTTAAAATAAAAATCGTCTAGGAGACGTTTGTGACTTCAGAAATCTGTATGGGTGAATCACGTGAATATAATGAATCACGTGAATGGTAGAGCCAAGTCACGTGGTGCATGACGTCTGCAAACGTTAATGGTGATTTGGTGTTTTGTACTTATTGGTGACTTAAAAATATCAGTTACTTCTATCAGTGACAAAATAACCCTAAATTAACTGGTATTCGTTACTATAAACGGTGATTTAGTAGCAGCAGTTACTTTTCACAGATATCTCACCTGTGACAAGAACTTTGTAGTATCAGTGACAAAGTAACAAATACGTGATTTTTAACTCGTTCCACTGTACCACTTTCCTACGCCTGTAATTGGGGCTGCAAGTTGAGCCCCCATTACAGGTGTAGGAAAATGGTACAGAAGACCTACGGATGACCGGTTTCGCACCAAACGACACTGACAACATCATGAACAGTCATCTCAAGATCAACAACTACAGAATGCCTACTGATTATATCTAATGATGCACTTGAGTAATAGACATCAATTAATATAATATATAGCAGAGAGAAAAACAACAGGCGGCTAAAGGTCACTCACTGGTCCTTCTCTTTCTTAGCATTAAGAAAGACTGGGAAGCCATTGAGTGACCTTTACCCGCCTGTGGGAGCCGTTAAAATTAAGATGGTAATATACATTTGAATAATAAGAATTAAAGAAGGACCGAATCCTACAAACCATCAAGTCACAAATGCAACAGTTTGACTCCAATAGATCTGAAGGCACATGACCCCTAAGAGCTGCTAGTAGAACTCACCAGTGAAACGTTGGTCTATAAGCACCAGGGGGCCCTAGTTCTTGCCAACAAAACATGTCCCATATTAAGCAGCCAGCGCCACCTACCCAGATAGCGGGTACCACGTTGATCCCAATTCAGTGATCACTGAGTGTATATAAGTATAATCTCTTTCTCATCGCTCTTTTCTTTCTGTTTTTTTATTTGTCATTCTTTCTCTGTCCCCTTTCTTTCCTTTGTCTCTTCTGCTACTATTCCCCACCATTTTTCTTTCCTCTCTCTCTCTCTCTCTGATGTCGTTTGTGGAGTCCACACGGAGCGTTACCGGGCGGCTTCGTTTCCCCGTAGGTCCGCATCTTGTAACATTTACCGCCAGGCCCTGGCAAGAGCGCATTGTGCGCGAGCAGTAAAGTCCAGGATGCTATAACTCACTCGAAACCTTTCAATTGTTAGTGCTGTGGCATTGAAAGCAACGGATAAATTATAGCTTCCTATCCCTAAGCTGTGCCACACGCGCGAAACAGCGGCATTCCTACCTGCACGGACGCAGTGCAACACGTGCGCAAAGACTCCGGCAATGAAACGAAAACACATTTGCCATTTCTGAATCCTTAGCGATAAAAGCCGGCCCTCACTATCAACTTTATTCATCGTGGAAGCACGATTTCTGCTTGTCGGATTCCAAATGACCCGGGCGACCATTTCTGCCATCTGAAATGTGCAACTGGAACAGTCACGTGACTTCTGAGTGCAGCTGGTTCGAGATTTTATTCCCCCCCCCTCTTCCTTGCAAGTCTGATCACAAAGCGCCGTATTTACTAGCATTTAACACTGTCAGCGAATGCCAGCTTAAGAATGGCTGTCCTAATCCAGTCCTCCCCTTCCACTATTGTACACTAATATCATTTGCCTACGACGGAAGGCGTGTTTCAATATCCTCACGCCTTCCGTCGTAGGCAAATGACCCAGCCAGTGACTTGTTGGGACATGTAGTACGATACTCGTATAAGAAGAGCTCTGCCTCAGCAGAATCTTTAAAAGGCATGGGGGATTCATTACAGTACAAGGGATTCGTGTGAACCATTGCAATTAGAATTCTTTTTCATAAACGTTTAGCATGTAGCACCCATTGGAAATGGATCTGAAATCCTTAACGTCTTTTGGTAGGTTTGCTTCTGGAAAGAGATCTTAAAGTTTCCAATATGGCAGCAACTTCAATATTCCGTTGAACATTTATGGGAGATATGAAAAAGGAGTTGAAGTTTTTTTGTGATGAATTCTTGCAATCCTTTTGGCTCAATGGTTTTGCTGATAGGTTTTTGATCGCCATCATCAGCAGCAGCCATTTTCAATCAACTGCAGGATGAAGGCCTCTCCAGCAACTTTCTAGTTCTTTCTGTTTTGTGCAATGGCCATCCATTTACTGCCCACAAACTCTTGAATTTCATCTGTCCATCTCGGTTGTGTTGTCTTCCAGGTTTTCTTTTAGCTCCTCTTGGGTATCAATCTGTTATTTTCTTAGTCCATCATGTCTTCGAGCTGTGATCTGCTCAGGTATTTGAAAGCGAAGACTAATTTCTTGTTTTCTCTGAAAGCAATGGTGAACAGTTTGGGATTTGCTGTTGTTTGGGAAAGAATAGGTATTCGATAAACTGGTCCCCCATCGAGACATTGCATAATTAAGAAGTAATTAACGATCAAGTAAGCATCCCCTAGAAGATGAATTATGGAGAATTATTTTCGACGCTGCAAGATTTCTAAAGATTAGGTGGATTTAGAATCTTTCTTGTGTTTGGTCTTGCTTTCAGCCTGGAATATTTCATAATCGATCCAGCAACAGAGTCTAAAGTATTTGGCGACTCCCTTCTGAGCAATTTTTAAGATGTTGAGATATGGAGTCAATAATTTCAGAAAAGCATTCCATTCAGTGGATTTCAATAATGGATAAGTGGTTTGTCTGATGAGACCATGAAGAATCGATCTATGGTTGGGACTTCCATTAATGTTGTGAAACACGAGATCAAAGTATTGGACTCGTCTTGTGGATGGAGTGGCATGTATGTTAGGGAGATCCAGCTTTCAACTGGAGTGAAAATTCTGATTTCTGTTCAGGGGAAAGAAAGATGAAAGCATGTGCAACTACCAACCCCTAAACAGATGCTACAGTCCGTATGCAGAAGACGCACAGAGCTTCAAAGTAGAAAGAACTCAAAGCCACTTATGTAGACCAATAAAAACTCCTCCTCCATCAAAGGATAATTGGAGCTGAAGTGTCTGAGAAGTTGTTAGCCTCATTAAACAATGAACTGGATCTGAAACCAGTTCAAGTAATGCATATGGTGATAACATTGAGAAGGTATTGTTATTACAACATAAAGCTAAAATAATCAGGGTTTCGGTGTTGAAATTTCACACTCACGAACCGGATTCGAACCCAATCGAAAACTAGCGTTAGCGTGTACTGTTTGTCCCCCCCCTTTTGCGTTATGATAGAACGATCAGAACTAATGTTATCTTGAACGTGGAGATAATGTAAAAGGTAAGGCAGACATTATCTTTTGAGAACCGGAACCGGAACTAAATCGTCCAAAATACACCGAAAAGGATGAAGTTTCTCCACTATTAGAATTTAATTGGGCATCCAAGATTACTCTTTTGATCTCGTTTTATTCCTTTTTCTTCGCAAAATAAATTCTTTCATTCTTTCCTACACACTTTTCAGCAGCCAGCACGAAATGAGGTCCACCGAGACTGTCTTTATGTAAGGGGCGGAGTAGGAGGGGGGTGAGACACACAGAGAGAAGTTGGGTGAGGGAGAAGAGACGGTCCAATTAGCGGCAGGTAAGGGAAGACAGGTTAATGGGGGAGGGGGAAGAGGGGAGAAGAAAGAGAGGACTTGTTAATTATGAAAGGGTCGTTTATGGTTCACTGCGAGGGCTGCGTATTGTCAGACACTTGACGGATAAACACACACAGAGTTCGGCCTTTCGAAAGAGAATTAGAAAGACAGAAAGAACAAATGAAGAGGAGAGATGGAGAAAAAGGAAATGAAGATACACAGATGGAAAAGATCGCGAAGATTAGGCCAGACTTGTAAGGAAAAGAAATAAAAGAAAGCTACATAGATAGAGAGAGGAATAGAGAGAGAGAAAGATAGAGAGAAATAGAAAGAGAGAAAGATAGAAAGAGAGAGAGAGAGAGAGAAAAAGATAGAAAGAGAGAGAGAAAAAGATAGAAACCGAGAGAGAGAGAGAAAAAGATAGAAACCGAGAGAGAGAGAGAGAGAAAAGATAGAGAGAGAGAGAGAGAGAAAAGATAGAGAGAGAGAGAGAGAAAAGATAGAGAGAGAGAGAGAGAGAGAGAGAGAGAGAAAAAAGATAGAAACAAGAGAGAGAAAAAGATAGAAACAAGAGAGAGAAAAAGATAGAAACAAGAGAGAGAGAAAGATAGAAACAAGAGAGAGAAAGATAGAAAGAGAGAGAGAGAGAAAGATAGAAAGAGAGAGAGAAAAGATAGAAACAAGAGAGAAAAAGATAGAAAGAGAGAGAGAAAAGATAGAAAGAGAGAGAGAAAAGATAGAAAGCGAGAGAGAAGATAGAAACAAGAGAGAGAAAAGATAGAAACACAGAGAGAGAGAGAAAAGATAGAGAGAGACAGACAGATGTGGGTGTTCCATGGTGGTTCATTCAACTCTGCATCTAAGTGTTCCAGGGGCCTCTTTCCAGGGCCCCTGCTCTCGGAGGTTTGGATGAAGTGGAGGCAATCCGTGCCATCTTGTTTTTAATAAATCTGGTCGCTAGCTTTTGGTTACAAGAAGCTTTTATGTAGGAAGTTTTATTAATAAATAAATATAAACAATCATAATGAGGGTATAGCGCCCTCTGGTTCGGGCAGTAAAAAACTAAAAACGGAAATTATTTATTTAAATCTTTTCCATTTCCACTAAAAGAGACAATATTAGATGGACAGTTAACACGCAGTCTCAGAAGGCACCCAGTTGTCACATTTCTGCAATCCCCTCTCAATAGGAAGGTTTCGATCTGGATGCTGGAATCATTCCCGGTTCCATAAGGTTGTCGGTAGGGAGACGAATAATGTGGGTTGAACTCGCTTTCAAGAATCCTTCGATTTAAAATAGCTTTTCTTTTACAAAATAGCTTCGGGTGAATTTTTTTATATATACACGCACTGCGCAAAAGAATAAGTTACTCCTTTTATAAAAAAATATGTTTCTGACAAATATGTTTGTCGCGTGAAGACTCGAAAAAGTGAAGCTCGAATGTGACTGGGTTCGGTAAAGTCGCGTGAACTAAAGAAGCGGTCACGTGAACCGATCGAGGGAGAAAATAAGCGAAATGGAGAGACAGACGCACACGAGATGTCATGACGCTGTGAGTCACCCCGCTCTTTGCAATGTCCTCGTGTAACCGGTCCTTGGGCGCTACAGGGTTAGGAGCGGAGACAAGGTGTGGACGTGCCCAGTTGTGGCCGTGCGCGGTCATTGAAAGCGCCCACTTCCGGCAGGGCTAGCGGAGCACGTGGATCTAATTATTAGGCACCGAGGGTGGAGAGCCTCGGTGGGCCTCCTCCCTTGACCACGCGTAATATCTTTTAATGCCAACATCTCATCAAGAGCCGGGCACGCGCGCCTGCTATGTCCTCCTAATAACACGTACGGCACATGTACGGAATGGGACACAAGACCGGTCTGGCGGGCACGTAAATGCTGGGCGTCGAGTCAAAAAACGGATGACCTCCTGTCTGCATCACGAGGGGTTGTTCGGTAGAGCTTCGCTCGTTCTGTCCATTCGGATGCTGCCGCTGCAGGTAGGTCGAGATCGCTTTAAAAGGGCCTTTTAGTGTTAGTTGAGGGTGAGGGGAATGCGGGGTCGTCGGCTGTCTTATTTTTCAGCCGCAATTAGAAGGACGACAGGGGGAACTCGGTTAGTGGCCCTTTCAACACTTCACGAGCCGTCCTTCATTTCTATGGTTTCCATTTCTGTCTCTCTCTCTCTCTCTCTCTCTCTCTCTCTCTCTCCATTGAGAATACAGAATGACTACCTGAAGCAGTTTCTCAATTCAGTTTGTCATTAAGAGTGAAATGGAGCTCTTAATATTTTGACACCTTAATATACTTTTCTTGCGTTTCTTTATTCCTTCTTTTTTCTGCTTTATTTCTCTCTCCCCCCTCCTCCTCTTTGTTTCTCTGTGTGTTTTTCTATTTGACTGTTTCTCTGTGTTGTATTTGCCTGTCTTTCTATCTTTATTTCTTTCTCTGCGTCGCTCTTTCTCTTTATCTCTCTTCCCTATTTTTCACTCTCTCTCTTCTATCTTTCTCTCTTTATATGTCCTTTTCCCTCTGTCTGTGACTTTCTTAATCTCTCTCTCTCTCTCTCTCTACCTTTTTTTCCGTCTCTCTTTGCCTACCTTTGTGTCTCTTTCTATATATCTCTGTCTGTCTTTCTCTTTCTGTCTCTCTGTCTCTGTCCCTTTCTATCTTTTTGTCTGTCTCTATGTGTCTATCTATTTGTCTGTTCTCTCTTTATCTGTGTTCCTTTTTTTTTTTTTGTCTCACTCTTTTATTTTCTCTCGCTCTCGCTCTCTCTCTCTCTCTCTCTCTCTCTCTTTCCCCAAATTGAGAATACAGAATGACTACCTGAAGCAGTTTTTCAGTTCAGTTTGTCATTAAGAGCGAAATGGAGCTCTTAATATTTTGACACCTTAATATACTTTTCTTGCTCTCTCTCTCTTTCTTTCTTTCCGTCTCCCTTTGCCTACCTTCGTCTTTCTTTCTATATATCTCTGTCTGTCTGTCTTTCTATCTCTTTCTCTCTCTATCCGTGTCTTTCTATTTTTTTTTGTCTATGTGTCTTTATCTGTTTGTCTGTTCTCTTTCTATCTATGTTTCCTTTTTCTTTTTTGTCTCTCGCTCTGTGTCTTTCTATCTTTCATTCTCTTATTTTTCGGTCAATCTCTGTATATACCTATGTCTTTTTCTATCTGTCTTTCTCTCTTTATCGGTGTTTCTATCTTTTTTGGTTTTTTCTTTCTCTCTCTCTGTGTCTTCCTCTCTCTCTCTCTCTCTCTCTCTCTCTGTCTATATATATATATATATATATATATAAAATTTCTCTGTCTCTCTCTCTCTTCCTTCAATCGTCCATTATTGACAGAGCAGACTGCAGCGCCCAATATTTTGAAACCTCAGTGTACTTTTTCTTGACACTCGCGCATATTTTTCACGAAATTTTCGGGGATGCTGAGGAGAAAGGTGGTGCGGAGGCGAGCACGACACGAGATTGAATCGCTATTGAATAATCGGCCGTAGGAGGAGGCAGTTTGTGAGCCGAGACATCCCTCATTGCGACTTCCAATTTCACCTGAAGTAGTCTTCCAGTTCACGCGCTCATTAAGTTCCTTCAGCCGTACAAATCGCGCTACTAAACATCTAAATAATCATCGCTTTCTTTTCTCGCGCGCCCACGTGCACGCACGCACACACACACGAGCAGAAAGCCATCACACTCGCTCACATTCTTTCTTTCACCCCTTGTCTCCCGACCCGCAAAATAGTGCGGACGAATATTAGAAGCGGCCAAGAAAGCGCGGCCACAAACGAAGAAGCAAACGGCGAGAAGAAGGCGGACAAGATACGTACAGCCCCGTACGTATGCGGCGATAAAGAAAGACCGATAAAGGTAACGACATCGCAGATACCTGATGACTTCCGTCTATCTCCTTCTGCTATTATTCGGGACCAGCCTGCTGGCTGCGAGCCCGGCTGTGGGTAATGACGCCACACATTTGCGCGCATATTTCAGATACACCCGCAAAGTTCCCTCATTTATTAAAGACCCCCGCAGATGGCCCGAATTAACAGCCGCCCGACTTCGACCTTCTTTCACTTTTTAAACATCCCCTAACAGTATTAATTATCGCTCGCGAACGCCTTAATATCAACACCACCGCCAGATGGCGCTTCAACAAATCGTCCAATAATTAAGAGCAACAGAAAACGGGGAAAAATTTTTGGAATATTCCGAAGGTTAGGGGGTGGGGTGGGATGGGGGGAAGAATACGAGCATTGCGTGCCTTGTCCGATGTCCGGCTGTGGTCTGATAGAACCATTGGTGGAACTAAACTACCGCCTCCCCCCCAGCGACTAACCCCCCCTCCTCCTCCTCCCGCAGTCTGAATACCCGTCCCGCAACACGCAAGCGGAGATGCTGCCCGACTCGGTTATCTAACATTAGCGTTCATTTGCACCTTCCACCCCACCTGCGAAAGTTCGGCCGTGCTCAACCTGACGCCCTCCCATCACGCCGACGAACGCTGCGTTCGGAGAGGGGTGTTGGCGAAGGGACATGTGAAGGACCATCGCCGGGTTGTTTGGCCCTTTAATTACGGCGAGGAAGGGCGCACAGAGTGGCGATCGGCGGGATCTTAGGCGAACACTTGTAATATTGGTGACCCGCACGACGACTTTATTACTAGCTGCACGCGGTTGTAACCTTCCCGTAGCCCAGCATTAACACAATTACACGGTGGGATCGCAACTCCCTCTTCGCACTTGGACCCGGGAAATGGCTTCCAGCGACGGTGTTGGGCAACACTGCTCGCTTTTTTTTTTTTTTTTTTTTTTTTTTTTTTAACCTCCGCGTACCAATGTGGACCAAAATGTTCCGCTCAGTTCGCACCTGGTCAGATCTTTCCGATAAGATGTCTCTGTTCGTACTTCCACCCCGTCATCGCCTCTGTGCTCCATCTAAAGCAAAACTGCCTCGGCTTCTGGGCTGAACCCGGATCAGATCGCGTCTGTATTATCCATTACGTGCCAAAATGTACTCTCTATTAAGCCTCATCACCATTTAACGTATCAACAAACGTTTCAGTACACACATGTAAGGTGTAATCATCAGGGATTTAGTTTAACATATTTATTTGGCTGAAATGAGAGTATTTTTCTGAATAGGGTTGTTGACCTAGCAAGAAGAGTACCAGAGGTCGTTGAAATAGCAGCGCCTTCGAATACCTTTTTTTAAAAAAAAAAATATTTTAAACTTAGCACCGAGAAATTCATATCTGTTTTGCAATGAGTGCCTAATTTGTATCTATATTAGGATGTACAAGTTATTGTTTATAGTGTCATCTACATCGCATAGCAGTAGTTTATGTTCGAGTTAGTCTACACTAGCCATAGAAACTTCCCCGGGTCGAATCTGATACGTGACAATTTTACTCCATTCTTTTAGAGTGTTTAAATTTTGCACTGCCGATATACGTATATGCAATAAATTTTTTTTTATCAAAATTTATTCTTCTAAAACTACAGTGTGTCGTATGGTCTGGCAAATACGGTAATTTTATCTAGTCCTTCGTCGATAATGGTTGCCCACGACATTCTGCATCAACACTAGGGCAGATTTTGCAAAGCGGCTACTTAATGGAGCAGAACCAAAACCTGAAGACAGGAACTTGAACCCAATACTGTAATGTTCAGTACTGAGTTAGTAGCTCCCAGATTTCCATAAGGAAGTTTTTATCATTGGGGCCAGTCTTAGACAGGTATGAGAGGTATTTTATTGAGTTGCATTAACTGCAGCTGAACGTCTCACATAGTGAACTTTTTGACACTAACTACAGCAAGTTGCCAAAAATATAGGAAAGGACAGCGTCAATCCCTTAAGTGTATCTTATTACCAATTCAACCAGACAACTAACTAACGCAGAACCGATCAGAAGACACCTAATTTTCTGCAAGGACTGTGGAAAAATGGAAAAATTTTCGCATTGTTTCTCCTCCTGGAAAATTTTTCCTCGCGGGGGGGGGGAAACAATACGCGACTTTGCCACACTCTAAAGTCAGTGCAGGCGCCTTGCCAGCTAGGCCAACCGTGGTGTGAGGAAATTATACGTATTATAGGAAATTTCAGGTAATGATTTAAGAGCTTTCTGACGTGTAAACAGATGGCGCTATTGATCACTTAAGGTGAAGGATAGAATGATAGCCTGACAGCAGGAAATTCATATCCTACTAAGTAGAAAAATCACTCTCTCAAATTACACTCCATTTCACGCTATGACGGTAATTATGTTTTTATGTAAATCCCTTTACCAGTTTTCGCGCCTTCATCTCTCGCACTTTCCGAAATTTTTAAAACTGACCTTGCACACACAGACCAGAAAAAAAAAAAGGAAAACAAATTGCCACTTCACTTTGGAGGATCCATTACAAGTATTACCTATCCAATATTAATATCGTCTATTAATCTACATTTAAGGGGGGTGTAATAACGTCGATAATGAAAACATTTATTTGAACATTATTCAATGTAAATAATCCAACTTAGAATATTGTTAGAAAAACAGGAATAGTCTACATCGAATTCAGGAATACTCTACTATGTTAAATCCTACAATACAGAAATAGTGCAGATTAGATTCCTAGAATGCAGAAATAACCTACATTAGATTCACAGAATATAGGAATTCTATTTAAATGTTAGAATCACAGAATATAGGAATTCTATTTAAATGTTAGAATCACAGAATATAGGAATTCCATTGAATGTTAGAATCACAGAATATAGGAATTCTATTGAATGTTAGAATCACAGAATATAGGAATTCTATTTAAATGTTAGAATCACAGAATATAGGAATTCTATTGAATGTTAGAATCACAGAATATAGGAATTCTATTTAAATGTTAGAATCACAGAATATAGGAATTCTATTGAATGTTAGAATCACAGAATATAGGAATTCCATTGAATGTTAGAATCACAGAATATAGGAATTCTATTTAAATGTTAGAATCACAGAATATAGGAATTCTATTTAAATGTTAGAATCACAGAATATAGGAATTCTATTTAAATGTTAGAATCACAGAATATAGGAATTCTATTTAAATGTTAGAATCACAGAATATAGGAATTCTATTTAAATGTTAGAATCACAGAATATAGGAATTCTATTAAATGTTAGAATCACAGAATATAGGAATCCTATTGAATGTTAGAATCACAGAATATAGGAATCCTATTTAATGTTAGATTCGTAGAATATAGGAATTCTATTTAATGTTAGATTCACAGAATATAGGAATTCTATTTAAATGTTAGACTCATAGAATATAGGGATTCTATTCTATGTTAAATTCCTATATAGCAAAAATTGTCTACATTAGATTCTTATAAAGTAGACATAAGCTACATTAGATTCCTAGAATACAGGAATAGTCTACGTTGAATTCGTAGAATATAGGAATAGTGTACATTAGACTCCTAGAATAGTCTACGTTGAATTCCTGGAATATAGAAATTCTATCCTGCTTTAGATTCCTAGAACATAGGAATAGTCTACTTAAAATATACATTAAATGTAGACTGATACAGATGACTATACGCTATTAGTATATTCGTCTGTATTGAGCAGCCTACGTGACTGCTAAATACCGTGATGTTCTTGTATCCTCAGGATAGTTTATTTCCCTAGGGGTTGCTGCAGCACTCGAACTTCTGTAATCCACGATTTCTCTTAATCAAGTTGTCATCCAAAGTATGTTCTAAAAGAGAATCAAAAACATTTTTTTTTTTTTTTTAATCAGGGAGTGCATAGTTCCTTACGTTACAAAATAACAGCGATGCGTAATCCTGATGGTGTGTATCCTGATGGTTGAGAGGATAATCAGAACAAAAAACAAAGCCAAGTTGAACAAAATTGTTGTTCCTTGGTAGCCTTAGAGGGGTCCTTTAATCGAATAACAGAAGACGCGCGTGCGTGCGTATGTGTGTGTGTGCTGTCCCTAAACACTTGTTACGAGTTTTCTGATGAGATCCAGTCTGTCATAGCATAATGACATGGGCGAAGGGGAATGGAAAATTAAACATTCGCCTGCACATAGAGGGAGGGACATGTGGTCACGCTATCTTCTAAAAGCTGTAGGTGAGGGCTCGTCTCAGTCTTAATGTTAAATGGCGTCGTTCACCAATGGAAAATGAGTGTAAATATTTAATAAACAGTTCTTTATTGTGGTCTGAACATAAAAATAAAAGGGCCTTCACCGAGCGAAATTTCGCTTTCTGCACCGACAACACTTCGAACACCCTAGAGGGAGGGGCTTTTTTCGTTATCAGGGTGGATAGAGAATGATCCCTTATAGTGGAATCAAAGAGAGAAAAAAAAAATGCAATCGATACGTTGGAACACTGGCCTTCGATTCACTAATTGGAGCAGCTGTGCGGGGAAGTTGGAATTAAAGGGGCAACAATGTCTCACTTAGTGAACAGCCGACAGGAAAACAACGCATCCGAGAAACGCCCTCTAGTGTTGACTGAAATTAACCGCATTATCGCAGAACACGAAAAATATAGTTTCTTTTGTGTAACTTTCTATTGTCGCACTTACTCTGAACATGGAATTGTCTAATGCGACTCGAAACGTGCAACTGACACTCTGCAAAAGATCTGTCTTTCGGGAGTGGTTAACTCCTTCCAGCTTATATTTTTATCTCCCGCGATCTGTCACCGTCTTACACTCTGCAGTCCAGTATCGGTTATCCTTTTATGTTTCTAAGAAACAGAATATTTCGACTGGACACTCACCCGCTTACAACTGGATTGGAAATGGGGGAGAGGAAAATAAAAACGAACGGCTAGAAGGGGGGGAGAAGGTTGGAGACACTCACAAGCACACCGCCCACTATCAACGCTAAGCAGCGCGTTTTCTATTTTGTCGCAATTTTCCCTTCTCTGTCTCTTCCTACCCACTGACACTTTTGCTAAGACATCAATGGCTCGCGTGCCACGTAAACTCCCCCCCCCTCACCCCGCCATCACTTCCCACCAGCAAGTCCGAGGCGTGAAGGGTGTAATTTGCAGCGGGAAACATTTTCGCGTTAGCTAGACGAACTGTGCACGCACGACAACCCCAAGGTGTGCACCCTAGCAGATCCACTCGCTACTATCACGTGGGCGGACCGACCAACCTGACGGATCTGTTTGTCTCACGCACGCTTCTCCAGGGAGCTGCAAAAATTCCGATGAAATTTGTAAATGTGGGTCCAACAGAGGATTGGTCTGTCTCTCTCTCTCTCCTTCTTTCTCTCCTAATAGAGTCGGGTGTGCTGCGGAGGATGGATTTTAATTTCCTGCAGGGAAGCAAAGAAGCCTCGTGCACGCTATGCCACCCAGGAAATATCGGAATGAGGTTTGATTAACACATGCTGGCGAGAAATATCTTTAAAAACAATTTGGTTCCCCCCTCCTCCTATCCCCTCACGTAGTTCATTCCCACCCCTCTCTTCCCAGACACTCCGTGAATGGCGCTCTTAATAATATTAATGGGGCTGCAATTGGAACATTCGCTGCACACAACTAGGAAATGTGAGGGGAGGGGTGGGGAGGGGGGAGGCTCGAGCCGATGTCTCCTTACTTAATGCGTTATTCATTATGGAAGATTTGCAGCCCGTTAATGTCGCACCTGCTTGTGTCTCTGTGATAATGGGAAGGAAGCCTACAGATAAACGCCAGTCTGAACGCTTCAAAACATTTCTTATCGATTTTAAGAAAAAGAACATTCGAAGTTAAATTATTACTTAATTTTTTCTCCTCCTTTTACCACTTCGAGGATTTTTACATCTTCGCGTTTTAATCTTCTCCCGTTTGCTCTGACAGAAATAAAGCCATTCGTCTTCATTATACATTGCCAACGTATTAGTCGGTGCATCGAAGGCCACGCCCTCTCACGGCAGCTTCACGAAGCGTACCTAACGCGATGTAAAAAAATCGTATTTTACCTCGCTGGCTGCTCAACGTTAATGAATATATTTGGTAGCGCGAGAAACCAGATTTTATCAAAAATAAAAAAAAATTCTTAACGCGATTCTTGGGTGTGTACTGCTTACTACTACATGTAATGCGTACATTAATTACAATGTCTGAACTATCGAGGGAGAGTTTCGGGGGGGGGGAGAATCAGCGAAACTTGAGACTAGATAATTTAGAAGAGGACACGACCCTAACACGCTGTTGGAGGAGGAGCCGTCACACAGATGGCCTTTGACCCGATCACGTCGCACAGATTATTAAAATAAATAGCAGCCTATATCATTATTACTGGTCCGGCCCTTGGATAGTGAGTACGTGTCTTGACCCCATTTATGGCATAATTTGGCAGGTACACCGACGGAAATTGAGTCCTATGAAATGGGGAGGCGACTCGGGAAGATGAAAGGCATTCCCTCGTCTTCGCATACCACACTGATGACATTTAATGGGTTTCAAAAAGGTTCACGCGCCCGTTGGGTTGTTGGTCAGCTGATGAATGACAACGGGTTTCGTTAAGGTCCGACATTAGGGTTTCCATTTTGTTTTGGGAGATTGAAAGAGCTGTTGTCGTTCAGATCCCTGATTGGAAATCATTTACAACATCACGTGGGAGACCTAGGGGGGGGAGTTGGGATAAAGGTGATCAAGGGGAAAATCCAGCTTTTTTTTTGACAAAAATTACTGCGGATTGAGTCTTGATAATTATAATAAAAATAATATTAATAATAATCCATGTTAGTCTATATTTGATGGAGTAATATTTAGAATAGTGTCTATATTGTTATTATTATTATTGAACGCAGTAATATTTAGGATAATGTCTGTACTGAATGAAATAACATTTGGAACATTGTCTATATTTGTCTACATTATTACAGTAACGTTTGGAGCTCTGTCTATATTTGCGTGCATTATTAGAGTAATGTTTGGAACTTTTAGGCCGCCGTAGCCTAGTGGTCAGGCGCGCGGGTGCATAAGTACACGTGCCTTGAGTGACCGGGGTTCAAGCCCGTGACTGCTGAATACGGTGCTGTTTCTTGTATTCTGTGTATCTTGTAAACTCCTCTGATCGTTTGGTCGTCCCGGAGTATAAACAGAAAATTTATTTTCTGACCATTCCTGACGCCTCATCAAGTCATTCTGAAGGAGCTCTGCTTGGCACTAATCATTAAAGACTCTCTCAATCTTTGTCTTCTGCAAATTTCGAAATCCTTTATCCATCCGTCGATATCCTTTATGAAAATGAGAAACAACAGTGGTCCAAGAACGTATCCTCGAGAGATCCCACTTCTGACGTTACACCAATCTGAAGAATATCCATTAATTACACCACTCTGCCGTTTGCCCTGCAGCCATCCTACAATCCATCTTAGAATCTTTCCGGTAATACCAACATGTTCCAACTTATACTGTAAGCTCTCATGAGGGACTGAATCTAATGCCTTGTTAACGGTGTCAAAATGTGTCATAACCAGGTCAGTTGAACATGAGTTTCCCTTAATAAAACCATTGTTGTGTGTCCTTCAGAATGCATTTGTATCCAAATATCTCTGGATTGCACTCTCAATCACAGCCTCTAACATTTTCCCCACCAGTGAAGTCAGAATAACCAGTCTGTAGTCGCTGACTTCACTCTTAGAACCGCCTTTATATATTGCGATACCTACTCTTCTCTAATCCAAAGGAATCTCCTCTGAGTCCAAAGATGCCTTCATAATTAACTAAAATGGTTCAATACACTCCCTGGTGGTTTCCCTCAAAGCTACTGAGTATAGGTCAACAAACAGAAGAAGCCTTATTTGCCTTTAGGCTCGAAAGATTTTCAAATAAACAGTCATCTGTAATTTCAAAATCACTAATTTCATGACACCCTCACTCGAACAGTCCTTCCTCAGCATAAAGGGCGCCTCCGTAGCCAGGTGGGCAGGAGCAGCAGTGGATAGCACACGCTTCTTCATTAGACCGGGGTTCGAGCCCGTGACCAAGAAATACGGAGGATGAGGAAAGGTCAGGGAATGACCACCGCATATCCCGGAGCAATATGGCCTTAGTTGCTAATGCTCCTAAAAACCAAATAACAAACATCAGCATAAAGGGTCTTTACTTTAGAACCTTTGGAACAACGTCTTTTTGTCTAAATGATTATAACCTTTGGAAAGATGTCTGTATTTACTTATCTTATTAGAGTAACGTTTGGAAGAGACTCGTTTGTCTATATTGTTAGAGCAGTCTTCGGAACAGAGACTCGTTTGTCTATATTGTCAGAGCAATCTTCGGAACAGAGACTCGTTTGTCTATATTGTCAGAGCAATCTTCGGAACAGAGACTCGTTTGTCTATATGGTTAGAGCAGTCTTCAGAACAGAGACTCGTTTGTCTATATTGTTAGAGTAACCTTTGGAAAAGACCCTTTTCTCTATATTGTTAGAGCAAATTTTGGAACAGAGACTCGTTTGTCAATATTGCTAGAGTAACCTTTGGAACTCGTTTGTCTATATTGTTAGAGTAAGCTTTGGATAAGAGACTTGTTTGTCTATATTGTTAGAGCAGTCTTCAGAACAGAGACTCGTTTGTCTATATTGTTAGAGTAACCTTTGGAAAAGATCCTTTTGTCTATATTGTTAGATCAGATTTTGGAACAGGGACTCGTTTATCTATATTGTTAACGCAAATTTTGGAACAGGGACTCGTTTGTCTATATTGTTAACGCAAATTTTGGAACAGGGACTCGTTTGTCTATATTGTTAGAGCAAATTTTGGAACAGGGACTCGTTTGTCTATATTGTTAGAGCAAATTTTGGAACAGGGACTCTTTTGTCTATATTGTTAGAGCAAATTTTGGAACAGAGACCAGTTTGTCTATATTGTAAGAGTAACCTACAGAACAGACTCGCTTTTCTACATTGTTAGTGTAGCCTTCCTTCGGAACAGAGACTCGCTTGTCTATATCGTTAGAGCAACCTCTGGAATAGCGACTCTTTTCTATATTGTTAGAGTAGCCTTTGAACAGAGACTCGCTTGTCTATATTGTTAGAGTAGCTTTTAGAACAGAGACTCGCTTGTCTATATTATTGGAGTAACATATGAAAGTGTCTATGTTAAAATATATAATTGAATGGAGTAATATTTGGAACAATATTTTTGCTTATTGTTCTTAATAGTGTTAGTTAGTGGAGTCTTTTTATGCATCTTAGCTAAAATTTGAGTATTTTTTTTTTTATTCAAAGAAGAATTTAAATAGATCATAGTTCCATCTGTTTTGTAAGCTCGCGTTAAGTTTTTTTTTTTCTGAAATCACTTATAAGAGGTTATATTTAAAATATTTTAAATAGTAAAATTTATATTTCGATTTCTTTTCTATTAATAAAGAATTTTCCTAATTTAGCATTAGACTTCATTATTTCTTCTTTACATTATTCCATATTTGGGACCCAGTTGATTGATCTTAAGCACGTTAGTATACATGCGTAATGTGGACGGACAGACGGACATGAAGACAATGTCCGTCCACGTGTAAAAAATCGACTCCAAAAAATCTCCCAAGAAAACAAACTCAAAGCCATGACGCTTCCACCTCCATCCTTCACTGGCTAGTGGAATGTGTCTTATCTTGTTTACTGCATCATACAATTGAATATAAATTCCTTAGGCCAGATAAACCTTTCCTCAAGGGTGTCCTTCGCCGGTAGCAGTGGTTAAGAAATACTGCTCTTCTTACACCAGTTAGAAAATGTTCAGGTTCAAATCCAGCCAATGATGCGGCGAATTTTTATGGGCTTCTGTCACAACGCGACTGAGTTTTCGGTCTCAGGTGAGCTTTGCATGGTTTCTGTTAACTCGAGTTCTTCGTCCAGCAAACTGACCAAAGAATATATGCAATTACAGACAATGCATTGACGCCTCATAGCCTTAGTTGCGTCAGCTAAGCGGGGCAATAACACTGCATAGGCTTCTTTGCAATTCTGCTCAGCCTCTGACACCCTCATGCATCAGCCTCTCGAATCTAAAACGTTCCAGACTTTGCGCCAACTGCTGATAAAAATGCATACCCATTTCCCGCCCCCCCCAAACCCCCAAGGTCGGTTTTATTAGACCCTACTACCAGTAAAGTAGGTTTCTCCACAGCCGACCCTATCGACTCTCCGCGCCATCGGAAACTTGAACGCCATAAAGGCAAAGCGTCCGAAAACTGTATTTTACAACAACGCAAAATGGGACTTAACAACCCAGTTTAACTGCAGTGGTACAAGTGGGGAGTGCTGCAGCACCTACCCTACAGCCTTAACCTGTCTTCCTGAGATCGTAACGCCACCAGTTCCTTAAAAAAGGTACTCGACTTCAGAAATGAGTTCCGTACTACTCTCAAACACTTTTCCACGTAGGTATACCTTCAGTCTACCAAATAAAAAAAAAATCTGATGGGGCCAGGTCAGATCTATAGGGTGGACGAAGCATTAGGCTCTGCCTCAACTGGATGATCTTTGAAAGTGTCATCTGTGCTGTGTGCGTGCATTACCTGACGAAACTTGATGTCCTGCCGATTCAATTCAGGTCTTTTGAGAGCTCTATTAAGTTCTTCCAGGGACAAGCAGTATCTTTCTTTGTTGATGGTTGTTCCACTTTCCAAGAAATAGATAAAAATGACTCCATTTTGATCCCAGAAGAAGGTGGCCATAAGTTTCGTTGATGATTTAGAAGGTTTTGGCTTTTTGTTTACAGGTGATGTCGGGCGTGCCCATTTCATGGATTTTCGTTTGGCTTATGAGTCATAATGGAAGAGCCATGTTTCATTACGTGTTACGACTCCTTTAGAGCACTCAGGACCAGCAGCACCAAACCTCTCCAGAAGATCTTTACAGATCTCTCTGACAGACTTTGGTCTTCCGGCTTTTGGTTTGTCCTTAATATCGAAATCACCTTCCTGAAACCGTTGGAGACATCTCTGGACATTACTTCCATCAACTGTCTAGGCCCCTTAGACTGTCAGGAGTTTTGTGATCGACTGATCACCCGATTTAAATAGGAACACCATCACCTTGTCTATCTATCTTCAGATCTAAAAACACCAGAAAAAATGATAATTGTTGTGTTAATGGGTAATTGGCAACACAACAAGTGTACATCATAAATCCCCCCTCTTCCTTATGCACGCGCACTTGTGAGTAAATGTGCATTACTTATCGATCCGCCCTTATAATTCTATTGAAAACATAAAGAGAAAATACAAAGACGAAACTATTAAATCATCATTCGAGAAAAATGTTAAACGTGCGCATGCGCATGTATTTCTGCTTATTATTTGTACAAAGTTTTTTGTACAAATAATAAGCAAAAATATATAACGTCAGCACCAGTCAGGACCCAAACTGACATTACTAATTAAAAACAGTAATAATAATGGTGGCACCACAAAGCTACAACACGGGTGGACTAGATGGCTAGACACTGACGGATTTCAGCATGCAGACAGAAGACTAGGTGAAATGAAGCTCAAGGACTAATTGTTAATATCGCTCTACCAATGATTATACATGTCTATATTTTTACTTGGTAATTTCTAATTGGAACCTGTCAGGTCCAGAATCGTTTCGCGTTTTAGAAAAAGCTGAAAGGAGTGTCGAATCTAAGCTAAATTTCAATACAAGTAGCGAAAGAATCCAAAGACCTGTTTCAAACTCCACTTTCATCCAGCTGAAATGAAAACAGCTTCACACAAAACTACAACACGGTTGGACTGGATGGCTAGACACTGGCGGATTTCAGTGTATAGACAAAGAAAGAGAAGACTGCATGACATGAAGCCTCTACCAATGATTCTATTTGAGATTTTCAAACGAAACCAAGTTCCCAACAACCTCTTTTGTTACCATTACCTCTGACTTTACAAACACCAATTTTTTCGAAGATTTTCGATCCCCTACTCATCCCTCTCTGTTGCCCTCCCATCCGCCCAGACCAACTCCTCCCACAGCCACATGATTGTTACTTCCAAGGGTTCTCTTAGCAACATTAAAAAGACGTTACGTCTCCAGTCCTGGCGTGACAACATCCCTAAGCGACCTGACATGCCGTAATAAGCAGGTAGGTGTTGTAACAAGGCCCAAGCACTGTGGCACGCGCACACATGCCTTGTCTTTTAAAAGTCCTCTTGTCTTCTCCATTTCTCCACCCCCCCCCCGTACACAAAAACGTACCCCCCACTTTGCCACGTTTTGTCCTCTTGGGTCACCTCTATCGTTTGTCGCACGGTGCCGCCCACGTTCATCTCAGAAGTGAAGACTCCCCCAAGTCTGACATGGCGCATGTAATAAGCATGGATGGGACTATAGTTAAACTTCTTAGATCCCCACCCGTATAATTCCAACCCTTGTCTTCGAGAAGTAGGAGAGGCGGGGAAGTTATGTTCACGGAGAGATAGGGGTAGAGGAGGGAGGGTTGAATGCTCTGTAAACCACGTAGAAAATGGGGAGTTAGTGTTATTATCTACATAAGAGAACCTGTTAGTATAATATTAAGAATATACGTGGAAATGGGTCTGGATCCCCCCCCTCCCCAAATTTAAACCCTGCAATTTATTTTCTCACAGCATACATGACTTCTAAATAAATATAACTTAATATAAATTTCATTCCTTTCGATTCGAATAAAAAAAAAACTTCCCTGATCTTGCCACAATGAACTTTCACTAGTGAGATTGAAAGAATTGTGATCAGTGGGAATTATTTTTTTTTCTTAACTGGTGTATATAAATATTTTCTGTTGTAGTCTCGCGATTAAGATAGCGCCGATCATATTTAAGAAAGGGAAAAATATAACTTTTTCTTTCTCTCATTTATCAAGTCGGTCTGTAGTAGCAGACGAAAAAACTATTTCGTCTGTAGTTGCCAAATGATCTGGAAAGAAGCCAACCAGAGTCAGGTGATTTATTAGCAAGTTACCAATGTCTGCTGATACTGGTATTTAACATGCACATAAGGCTGGAAGATCTAGACCTAAATGTGGGTGATGTTCGGGTACTGCTGTTGACATTTTGGACATCTGTGCCAACAATGAGTATAGGAAGTAGCTCATTATCGACTTGCGAAAGTCGAGCATTATTTAAACAGCTCTTTAGCAACAATACCAACTCAGGGTTGACGTGCACGCGATTTAAAATCAGGCACTGGAGATAGTGCACCTACGTGCAGAAAAAAATAATAAATTTCTTAAAATCTGAAAATATATTGTGCACATATTGAACTTTAGGGATTAAACAGTATTCACACTTATACACCACCATTCCAAAAGTATCCGGATACCCGATAATATATTCAAAAGAGAAATAGACATGTATTATTAAGTGCAGTTTATGCAGTGTCTCAATACTTCTGACAAGGTAGTATACATTTTGGTCATATGACTGTACGATGGTTTGAACGTTGATTGAAGGGTTTAAATATCTTACCATCCTGCAGTAGAGTCAAGCAAGGATTGTCTTTTGTGGGGTGCTTGCTCGTTTATCTTAGTTATACGCCAAGGCTTACTAAGGTCATGAGGCGCTAGTATTTTTTTTTTTTTTTTTAATATTATCATTTATTCTATGCAATTATAATTTAATAAAAAGGCGTCTGCTTTCAAGGTTGGACCAACAGCACGACAGAACAAACTGCAACTGAACTCAATCATTCACCCACTCAAACTGATTCCCATTCGGATCACGACAATGGCGGGAACATCGCCCAAACGCAGTCACCTTACGGCCGTCAACACATTTCTCTTCGACCTGCGAGGGTTGGTAGCGTTCCTGTAATGGGTTGTTGCGTCTGTTAACACAGCCATTCACATAAAAATCTACCTTATAAAAACCATCCTTACCACTCTTCTAACACGCGCCAATTCCCATAATTCAACACGAAGTTTCTTCGGAAGTCTTCTGCTTTTTCAGATACGATGCGCAGCCGATTTCAAAATTCCGATCTCCACTCAATTTTCCAAGTGCATGATGGGTGTAATGCATGAGGAAATTTGCACCTTGTGGCCCTCCTGCTCATTTCAACCAGCACACTGGGATCTTCCCAACAAAACGAGACAATTGATATCTAGGGAATGATTAGTACAATTGTACCAGGATCATCAGAACAATTGACCCATTTTATGCACATGAAGTTTATTCATTTTCTTGAACTATGGCCATATGAAAAGGTCCAGCGTAGGAGAAACTGCTTCCTCTCACTTATGATCGCAATTCATAACCCCTTAAAAATTAATCGTGTGGTCACTCTCTAAATACACAAAGGCCTGTAAAGGGACCATACCTTGTCCCAGATACACTACATTACCAAAAGTATTCGGGAACTCCTAGGATTTGGAAGGGTCTTTAAAATACTGAGGTGTCCGGTTACTTTTGGCAATGTAGTATATACTTTGGGCGCAATCTGTTACGTATGCTAATAAATTAAGAGTTACATAACTATTTATGGAATTATTAGTGCACTTTTTTTTTCTTCTTTCTGTCTCCAACCCTGCCAATGGCCACCTCTCGTGTGCAAATTGAGCTCGCTTAGTTGAATGTGATCTCCATGCCAAGCGGCAAGTTGAAGTGATCTCTCTCGGCTCGTGCGATCCATCTCTGTCTTCTGGACATTCCTCACTAGGAGGGTTATCACTTAAGGCACCCTGAGAAGGACAGCACCCGTGGTTTGGTGGGTAACAGCTGATCTGTCGGTGTGGGTGTGGGCGAAAATAAGGGATAATTAATGGAACTGCGTGGAAACGAGATATGTAAATAGTAATATGTGGGAGGCATCCGGCACGTGAGTTCTGACAATCCCTCTATTATACCACGGGGCTACCGAGGGTACAGGCGATAAATATTCCTCGTGCGCGTTTAGATCAATATTTATAATGCAACTTCGGCTCGTTTCCAACGTTACGCTTGACGGGCCATTGGGCGTTCAGGTTTCGAACTGCTCCCACCCGGGTTCGGGTTTCATTCCACTCACTACGCGCTTTAAAAATGTCGAATTCCTTGAGTCGATTTTCCACTCCTTTCTTCGCTGTCTCCCCCCCCCCCCTGCCTCCACTCCACTGTTCATTCCAGGTCGCCAAAATGGACGGAGTTTGGGACTCAAGTTGACAGGTCACTGATTGTGGAGACACCACACTGAACTCACCAGAGAGAGAGAGAGAGAGAGAGAGGGAGAAAATGAGATAAATATGATAGGAGAGAAAGAGTGAAAAAAAATGGGATAAATGATAGAAGGAAAGGAAGAAGAGAAGGAGAAAATGAGACAAAGATAGAAGGAAAGAAGAGAAGGAGAAAATTAGATGAATATGATAGGAGAGAAAGAGGGAAAAAGCTGAAAATGGGATAAATGTGTTAGAAAGAAAGAAGGAAAAAATGACAGGAGAGAAAGAGTGAGAAAAAATGGGATAAATATTACAGAAGGAAAGAAAGAAGAGAAAGAAAATGAGATAAAAATGACAGGAGAGAAAGAGGGAGAAATGAGATAAAAAATGATTGGAAGAAAGAAACAGAGAGAGAGAGAGAGAGAGAGAGAGAGTAGAAAATGGTATGAAAATGATAGAAGGAAAAAAAGAGAAGTGTAAGGAGCAAATGGGATAAAAATGATAGGAGGGAGAGAGAGAGAGAGAGAGAGAGAGAGAGAGAGAGAGAGAGAGAGAGAGAGAGAGAAGGGAACGAGAGAAAATGGGATAAAAACGATGGAAGGAAAGAGAGAGAGAGAGAGAGGGGGGGAAGGAGAAATGGGATAAAAATGATAGAAGGAAAGAGAAAAAAAATGATAAACAGGACAGGAGAGAAAGAGTGAGAAAAATGGGAAAAATAAGATAGACGGAAAGAAAGAAGAGAAGGAGAAAATGAGATAAAAAGATAGATGGAAAGAAAGAGGAAGAAAATCAGGTAAAAATGATAGAAAGAAAGAAACAGACAGAGGAGATAAAAACGATAGAGACAAGAGAAAAGGAGAATAACGATGACAGAAGGAAAGAAAAAGAGAGAGAGAAAAAGGAGAAAATGAGATAAATATGATAGGAGAGAAAGAGGGAAGGAAGGTGAAAATGGGATAAAAGTGTTAGAAGGAAAGAAGGAAAAAAATTAGATAAAAATGACAGGAGAGAAAGAGTGAGAAAAAATGGAATAAATATGATAGAAAAAAAAGGAAGAAGAGAAGGAGGAAATGAGATAAATATGACAGGAGAGAAAGAGGGAGAAATGAGATGAAAATGATAGGAAGAAAGAAACAAAGAGAGTGGAGAAAATGGGATGAAAATGATAGAAGGAAAGAGAGAAGGGGAGGAGAGAAATTGAGATAAAAATGGAAGGAAAGAAAGAGAGAGAGAGGGGAAGAAGAAAATGGGATAAAAATGATAGAAGGAAAGAGATAAAAATGATAGGAGAGAGAGAGAGAGAGAGAAAAAAGGAGAAAACGAGAAAAAAAAGAAAGAAAATTAAATTAAAATGAGAGAAGGAAGGAAAGAAAAAGGAGAGATAGATAGAAAATAGCAGAAGGAGAGAAACAGAGAGAAGGAAATGGGAAAAACTGAGTTATGTGATATAAAGAAAAAAGGGAGAGGAGGAAATAAAACAGTGAAAGGAATTTGAGGCAAACAGGGAGACTGAAAGAAAGAGATAAAGAAAAAAGGATGCCGGAAACAAAGAGAAACAGGAAATGGAGAGAAAAAGAGAACCTGACAGAAAGAGAAAATAGAAGAAATGGACAGAAAAAAAACAAGTACGCAATGCGTTACGTTTCAGCTGCTTTCGTCGATTTTTTTCTTAAATTAATTGAACTTTTTTTAACATACGCGAAATGTAATTAACTGTCATTTACCCAATTAATTAGCAACTAATTAGCAATAGAGAAAAATTATTTTCGCTTCAATGCACATTTCGCCCACTGTGATGTTCTCTGAACGCTTTGGTGATACGTATTTCCTACTGCGGTTTTAAAAGAAATTAAAAACATTTTACGAATCTTCTGAGACTTAATGAAATAAACAAACAGCAACACCTGTCTCAAATCGTAGTATGCTGTCAACACTTTCGTAATGCAGTTTACTTCTTTCTTCCTGGATTATAATAGCGATCGAAATAAAACACGAATTACCCGTTTCTGCCGCGATTATTATAATAATAAAATGCTCCTAATTCGTCATTTATATATTTAGTAATCTGATAATAAAACAGAGAAAAAATGCGCCAAATGATTACCTTTATTTTCTGAAAGGAGTAATAAATGTCGGATTTCTATTTGTCTGATTTTAATGAAATTTGGGACAGATCGAGAAACCTTTCTAAAAGAGCCAAATATAAAATATCATGAAAATCCGTCCACTGAGGATCGAATTGTTACATGCGGACGGACAAACGGACATGACAAACGCAAAGAAAGAGAGAGAGATGAGCATATCAAGTTGTTTCTGAACATCGTGTAATTGCGATGGCAGCACATGCGCAGTTTAAATTATAACAAATTGCATTTCCAGTTGAGCATTTTGGTGGCAGCGGTTTCGTGCCTTAAGTGATAAACCAGAAATCTTTGAAGGTAATAATATTTCATAATGTTCTCCGAAAGAGGACGCGCATCGGGAACGACAGAAAGAGGGAGAGCGAGGGGCAGTTACGCGCATTTAGCGAAGCCGCTACTGCGAGCACCGGTAGTGATTATATGCAGAAAATATCTGTCACCTATAATTGCCACTACTGCTTTTAATTTATACTTCCTTAAAATTATCGCGGGAGGGAGAGGGGGGGGGAGGGACACCGAAGCACGCGATAACTTATAGAAACGTAAGTAGGTCGCGTGACCCGAGACGCGCATGTTAATTTCAAACAATGGCTAAATGGTACGTGATTTAAAGAAGCGTGTCTGTTGCACCGATGTTTACTGTCACGTGTCCAGATAAACATGGCAATGCAACACGTGATGGCTAACTCGTGTCACACACCGAACACGAAGGAATTTCGCTTCTCCGCCATTACCAAACGAACCAAGGTTGCCGGATTGGGTTCTCGGTGGACGAATTGATCACGACAGCACTCGCAATTTTGGGGTTATTAAGGTCGCAGGGATGGATGCAAAAAGGAATGGAACTGATAACTTCTGCTCTCTAATGTACAAAGGCCTGTACAGCAGAGAATCTCCGCTTCTTCAATGTACAAATCTACATGTAGATTCTGCTTCAGTAATGTACAGTCTTCATCGTTTCTACAGTGTACAAATGACTGTAGAAATCTCTGCTTCTGTAATGTACAAGTGACTTCAAAATATCCGTTTCTCTAATGTACACTCTGCTTCTACAGTGTACACATGACTTATCGAGTAATGAACAAATCTATAATTTGCTTCTAGTCCATGAATGACTACTTTTATAACGTACAAATCTATTATGTACAATATAATTCGCTTGTAATGTACAAATGAATTCAAAATATCCGTTTCTCTAGTGTACAGAGCACCACTTTAATAATGTACGTTCTGCTTATATATTGTAAAATCTACTTCGCTTCCAAATGCACAATTGACTTCAAAATCTGCGTTCATCTAGTGTACAAATGACTACTTTTATAATATACAATCTAATTAGATTCTTTCGTGTACAATTGACTAACTGAATAATGTACTAATCTATAATTTGCTTCTATAGTGTACGAATTACTGCTTTCATAACGGTGAAATCTATAATGCGCAATATAATTCTTTCTATAATGTACAAATTACAGAAAAAAATCTCAGCTTCTGTAATGTACAATTGACTACTTTTATAATGTACAAATCTACGTTCTGCTTCTGTAATGTACAATTGACTACTTTTATAATGTACAAATCTACGTTCTGCTTCTGTAATGTACAATACACTTCGTTTCGAAATGTTCAATTAAATTAAAATCTCGGGTCCTCTAGTGTACAAATGACTACTTTTATAATATAAAAATCTATAATATACAATCTAATTCGATTCTTTCGTGTACAAATGAATAACGAATCCATTTTGTACACTAACGTATAACGTACGTATCTGTAATTTGCTTCTATAGTGTACAAAGTGCTGCTTTTATAATGTACGAATGACTACTTTTATAACGTACTAATCTATAATGTACAATTGTAATTCGCTTCTACAATGTACAAATGACTATTTGATAATTCACAAATCTATAATGTACAAATGACTGAAAAAATCCCCTCTTCTATGATGTATCAATAAACTCAAAATATCCGTTTCTCTAATTTAAAAATGACTCCATTTATAATGTACAGCTGTCTTCAAAATATCCACTCCTCTAATGTATAAATGACTACTTTTATAATATAAAAATATATAATGTACATTCTGCTTCTGTAATGTACAATCTAATTCGCTTCTATAGTGTAAGAATGACCCCTTTTATGACGTACAAATCTATAATGTACAATATAATTCTCTTCTATAATGAAAATGACTGCAAAAATATCTGTTTCTCTAATGCACAAATGACTGCTTGTATAGTGTACAGATGACCACTTTTATAATGTCCAAATCTATAATGTATGTTCTGCCTCTGTAATGTACAGTTGACTTGAAAATCCTCACTCCTCTGATGACGGCGTCTATAATACACAAATATAAATACACATTCTTCTTTCTATCTGTACAAATGACTGCATAAATCTCGGTTTCTGTAACGTCCAAATGGAATGAGTGCCAATAGAGGGGGGGAGGGTCATATTTTTGCGGTGTCATCAGACCTTGCCTGTATTTAAGAGCCATGAAATGTGCGGAGAGGCAATGACTGGATTATGATCGTCAAAGAATCTTCGACAATGGAACGGGTACGAGGATACGAGGGAGGGTAGGAGTCGAAGTCACTCTTCGTTACATTTCCTACTCGACATCTTCCTGTTTTTCCCCGACATCCTGTTTCTCCAGGTCCTAATGTTGCAAGGTGAGCGAACTGCGTCGAGCCGACTTATTATTTCCATACACGAAGCGTCCCACATTAAGTCAACCGTGGGGTCGGAGTGCGTGTCGGACGCGTGCCCGGCTAGTCGCCAAAGACGATACGACGACTGTAAGAGGTCTTATATCACCACGTACACCGAGCCGAGACCACCTGTTGTTACGGGCCATGAGGTATCTTTCGACCCCTCTTCTCGCCCAAGAGGACCCACCCTTCTAATGGGCGGTTCGCCTGCCGACCGTAACTTAATGATTCATAACTTGCATCTGCGGGGATGTCGTCTGGAGGAAACGTCTTAGAAGTTTTTTTTTCCTTCTTCGTACTTTCTTTTGCAACTGCTTTCGAGGAAGTCTCTCTCTCTCTCTCTCTCCATCCAACAGGGTAAGCGTGTAATCATGCAGTGCAAAAAGTTAAATGTGTAGTCCAGGCGGCGCTAGTGTACACTTTTTTCCCATTTCCTCCTTACTTTATTATACTGTTCACTATTTATTGTGTCTCTCTCTCTCGAGGCGAAGAAATATTAAAACGATCTTTGAGAAGTACACACTTATTTTTATCCTTTTTACTCGATAGGGGGCGCTAAAATGCCAACACTTTCTACAGAGCTGTCCCAGACTATGATCCTGAGACAAATGGTAATGTTTGCCAATTATCGGAAATAAATGCACCGAACTTCGACAGGTATTTACAGCTTTGTTTCCCAAAATGGGATTCGATTATTTTTTTTGTATATAAAATTACACACACACAAAAAGCAGACGCAACCAAATACAATGAAGATTTTTTTTGATAATTTGAATAATTATGTATCATGTTTAATGCCACCAGAGGTCTCTGTTATCCTTCTCACAGAAGCGCACCATATTCATATTATCCTCGTTTAAGAAATAAGTATTTTATAGACTGTTTGAAAGGCCACAGAACCACTCCCTGAACTGATTCATTTGGGCAGTTTTTCTCCGGAAACTCCACAGGTTTCTTCATTCTAAACCTAAGTGGAAAACTAAAATATGCAGAAACTTTAAGCCCGCATTTAACTCTAGAGGAAGTGTACACGCATTATGAAATTTAATGGAAACACAAGAAAAATAACCAGAAGTATTTTTAAAATAACTGAACTCGAGATATGCATAAAATATTGTCCGAATCGAGAGTAGAGTCGTTACATGTGGATTAGCCTTCCCCCTCCCCCTAATAAAAAGTTAGCGAACAATTCAGGAGTCAAAACAAATCACACCGATTGGATTTCGCCGCTATAAGAAACACATCGAAAATTTCTTACGGTATTTACAACCTTGTATCCCAAAACAGACAAAACTATTCCGAGATCCAAAATACTGCAAAATTTGATTTATTTATTCGAAATGAGTCTCATTTGAGACAAGTTCTTGAACAACCAAAAAAGGTAGGCAAAAAAATCGGAGCGGAAATGTCAAAATGACTTCAACCTTGCACTCTCCGAAACTACCCTTCACCCACCTCTAATTGGAGCAGTGAGAAACGCTGAAAAACAACCAACTCTCTCTCGAGCACATTCCTATGAATAATAAAGCCAGGTGCCTTACTCCTTAATCAAATGCCAAGTGACGGGCGGCAGAAGGGGTCATACGAAGGGCCACCCTTCCTCCTGGGCGTTCGGCGGAGCCCAGGTCAAAACGCGTACCCCCCCCCCCCATCCGCTCCTGCAAGTGGTGGGTGTAAAGAAACCAGGACTACACCCCGGGCTCGCTGCACTCCCAACTTGGCTCGATTAAAACCCAATTTTAACCTCGGCCGAGTCCCGGGATTCGAGAAAAATCCGTTCCACAAGCGACAAGACTGAGCGCGTGTCTGTTTACGTGTGTCCATTTCCGTCGCCGTGCCAAGGTAGTCAGCGTTCCCTCCTTCCTTCCTTCTGCCTCCCCCCCACCTCCATCCACCCCTTTCTGCATGAACGAGAGAAAACGAAAGGGAGTAAAGTGGCCGATTATCGAGGCATTTGCTGGATTTGAAAAAAAAAAAGAGAGAAAAAACGGGTTTTTTCAGAAAAATCTCGTGGAGTGTCGTCACTTCCGGTTATTAGGTAAGCTAATCGCCGTGCCTCGCTTACCGTAGAAATTACTTCTGTCCGTTTCCTTCCCGTGTCTCCACTTACAGAAGGTGGCAAATTTTTTCTCTTTTTGTTTTTCCTCTTCTTCTTCCCTTCAAGAATTTTTTCTTTCCTTGTTTAACGACCAAAGGGAGCTCGTGCGGAACTTTCTCCTTTTAGGGATAATTTAAGAAACGCCGTGCACGTCCGATATTAAAATTTCTGAATCCTTTCGGGGTCAAACCAACTAAAAAAAAAAATTTTTTTTTTTTCTGCGAAGTTAATCTTTTTTTTTTTTTTTTTTTGGCGCGTGGGATTGCTGTAGGAATTTCATTAATGAAGTATTTAATGAAATGAAATGATTTTAATTATTTGAAGTTCGAACCAGTCCGAACGCAGGAGGGTGGAATACGAGATAATTTTTATTTCGTACCCAATTCAAACACCGAACGGGCACGACAAAAAGGAAAAAAAAAATGATAGAAGGAAAAAAATAATAAAACGCAAGTTCTCTTGGTTTTTTTATTTAGAAGTTTATTCAGAAAATTCCCTGATATTTAACTCGCCCTTTCTCCTTGGCAAAAATCCCCATTACAAAGGTGGTGGGAATGAAACTACGATCCCTAAAAAACCCTAAAAGATCCCTAAAAGTATAACCGATTTCCAAGTCCCCAAAAGAATTTTAAACGACCCCTTAAAAAATCAACCCCCCTCCCCGATCCCTAAAAGTATCCTAAAAGATCCCTAAAAGAATAACCGATTTCCAAGACCCCAAAAGAATTTTAAACGACCCCTAAACCCCCGATCCCTAAAAGTATCCTAAAAGAATAACCGATTTCCACGATCCCTAAAGAATTTTAAACGATCCTAAGAGATCCCCAAAAGAATCACTGACTTCCACGATTTCCAAAAGAATCCTAAAGAAGGCCAAAAAGAATAACCGACAATCCCCAAAAGAATTTTAAAAGATCCTTAAAAGAATCCTAAAAGATCCCTAAAGGAAATCACCGACTTCCACGGTCCCCAAAAGAATCAAAAAGATCCCTAAAAGAATCA